>NC_057804.1:464686208-464695529 GCF_018294505.1 Triticum aestivum
GTCCCCGGCCTCGTCCCCTCCTACACTGGCCGCCGTCGCCGCCCGCTCCGGCGACGAACCTCGGCGTCCGAGCCGCGATCCGGCCAGATCCAGATCCGATCTGCTAGGTTGACTTTCGCTTTTTCACTAAGTCATTATTCTGCTTTTAAATTGTTGCATCTTCATCGCATCACATCTTTGCATCCGTAGCTCCGTTTTGGGCGTGTAATATGTCAAATTGTTTGCCTCGAAGAGTAAATCATTTCATTCCATTGCATCATTTACATTTGAGGTCATCTTGATGCCTGAAATGCTGTTGGAAGAGGGCTTCATATCGTTAGTTTCAGATTCTTATCAGAACGAGCTCTTTTGTCATTTTTGCCATGATTGATGTGTGCATCCTATGGACTTGGTCCCTAAATGTGTTTTGAACTAGGCTATGTCTTCTTTATAGAGGTGCTTACCATGTATTTTTGTGATCAATGTGGTGACTAGCACAAGCATGCAAACTAGGCTTCGTGTTAATGCTGATTTTAGTTCCTGTTCTGCTGTAAATTTGATGCCATGTAAACATGTTGCTACAGAGAGATCCATGCATAATTTGAGATACTTCAGTAAGGGTGTTTTGAAAACATGGTTTTGCTCTATCCATCGCTTCAAATTGTTTCCTGGCAGATTGTTTACATGTTATTCAATTTTGCCGGGGTTGTTGTAGTTGGTCCGGGTATGCTATGATGTTGTTTCTTGCCATGTATAGCTTCTATGTCATGTCTTCTTGATGGATGTATGCTTAGTTTATCATGAGGAGCTTTGTAGTGAGTGCATCGAGCTCGCGAAGGTGCCTTCATTTTTATTCCAATGCCATGCTTTGTTTGCTGAAATCTGTTAACGAAACTTGCTATGTTTACGTGGGTGCCATCATATTTTCTGATCCTTTTTGGCTTATGGTCAGTAAGGGACTTTTAATCTATGCTTTGAGTAGATTCATACCATGTCTTGTTTTGCTATTATAAGTTCCTGTAGCATGTTGATAACTTGCTCTGAACATTGCTTCGTGCTGCTGTTTATGCCATGTCCAGCATGTTATTTATTGCACTTTCTCCATGCTTGTTTGAACCTGTTATGATGTGATTTAGCCGTAGCTCAGTGTTCCTCTTTTGTAAAGCATCTCCTGTAGATCATTGCCATATGCTTTTTTTATGTTGGGGTGTTGTAGCATAGTTTCTTGTTGCATGCAAAGTAGCATCATGCTATTAATCGCAACTTTGTGTCATTCTTGTCTTGCTTGTCATTTGCAAACCGTGCATCCGTTCCCGGTGATCTTTATATCGATTTCGACCGAAATCATCTCATCTTTCCAGCGGCATACTTGATTTTCCAAGTTGATGCCTTGTTCATCGTCTTTCCTTCCGAAGCACGCATATGCATTGCATATCACATCTCGCATATCATGACATGTATTGCATCATGTTGCTTGTGCATTGCACCGTGATTTATTGTGGTTCCTTTGCTTGTGTTCTTGCTTTGGGTAGAGCCGGGAGACGAGTACGTGCACGAGGACCCTGTTGAGAACGCTTACGAGGATCCAGCCTTCGGCAGCTCTGAGAACCTTGCAGGCAAGATGACCATACCTTCGAAATCATTTCTATCTTTGCTTGCTAGTATTCGCTCTATCGCTATGTTAGCCCTACCTGCCTTGTTTACCATGCCTCCCTATTGCCATGTTAAACCTCTAACCATCATTTCCTAGCAACCATTGATTGTCTATGTCACCGCTTTTGCTCAGCCCCTCTTATAGCATTGTTAGTTGCAGGTGAAGATGAAGTTTGTTCCTGGTCGGAACATGGATATTTTGGGATATCACAATATCTCATGTTTAAATTAATGCACCTTATATACTTGGTAAAGGGTGGAAGGCTCGGCCTTATGCCTGGTGACTTGTTCCACTCTTGTCGCCCTAGTTTCCGTCATACCGGTGTTATGTTCCTTGATTTTGCGTTCCTTACACGGTTGGGTGATTTATGGGACCCCCTTAATAGTTCGCTTTGAATAAAACTCCTCCAGCAAGGCCCAAACTTGGTTTTACCATTTGCCACCTAAGCCCTTTCCCTTGGGTTTTCGCGAGCCCAAGGGTCATCTTTATTTTAACCCCCCCCCCCCCGGGCCAGTGCTCCTTCGAGTGTTGGTCCGAAATGAGCTGCCTGCGGGGCCACCTCAGGGAAACTTGAGGGCTGGTTTTACTCGTAGCTAGTCTCATCCGGTGTTGCCCTAAGAACGAGATATGTGTAGCTCCTATCAGGATTTGTCGGCGCATCGGGTGGTTTTGCTGGTCTTATTTTACCATTGTCGAAATGTTTTGCGAACCGGGATTCCGAGACTGATCGGGTCTTCCCGGGAGAAGGTCTATTCCTTCGTTGACCGTGAGAGCTTGTGATGGGCTAAGTTGGGACACCCCTGCAGGGTATATAATCTTTCGAAAGCCGTGCCCGCGGTTATGAGGCAGATGGGAATTTGTTAATGTCCGGTTGTAGATAACTTGACACTTGACCTCTTTAAAATGCATCAACTGTGTGTGTAGCCGTGATGGTCTCTTCTCGGCGGAGTCCGGGAAGTGAACACGGTTTGTTTTATGCTTGACGTAAGTAGTTTCAGGATCACTTCTTGATCACTTTTAGTTTCTCGACCGCCGCGTTGCTTCTCTTCTCGCTCTCATTTGCGTATGTTAGCCACCATATATGCTTAGTGCTTGCCGCAGCTCCACCATATTACACCTTTTCCTACCTATGAGCTTAAATAGTCTTGATCTCGCGGGTGTGAGATTGCTGAGTCCTCGTGACTCACAGATTCTACCAAAACAGATGCAGGTGCTGAGGATACTGGCGTAGATGGCGCAACTGAGCTGAAGTGGGAATTTGATGAGGCCCTTGGTCGTTACTATGTATCGTTTCCAAATGATCAGTAGAGGAGCCCATTCGGGACGATCGGGGATCTAGCATTTGGGGTTGTCTTCTTTTCATTTGAACTTGACCGTAGCCGGTCTATGAGTGTATTTGAATGATGTATGATCTTAAATTATGTATTGTGTGAAGTGGCGATTGTAAGCCAACTCTCTTTATCCCATTCTTGTTCATTACATGGGATTGTGTGAAGATGACCCTTCTTGCGACAAAACCACCATGCGGTTATGCCTCTAAGTCGTGCTTCGACACGTGGGAGATATAACCGCATCGTGGGTGTTACAAGTTGGTAATCAAAGCCATCCCCGACTTAGGAGCCCCCTGCTTGATTGTTTGCTGGCGATGTTGAGTCTAGAACAAAAATGTTTTGAGTCTTAGGATTATATATATCGGAGAGTAGGATTATTTTTACTCCTCAGTCCCTTCGTCGCTCTGGTGAGGTCTCCTGATGTAGATGTTTTGACTTTCCTCTTCTCAAATTTCACTAAAAAAAATTTAGGATCACGCGGGTATCTTGGAATCGTTTCGATGGTTTTGTGACGAGAACATTGTTCTTGGTGCCTCCTGATATTTAGGGGTTGTGGTAGTGTCCTGGGGAGTTGAGCTCCAAGGTGTTGTCATCACAATTTTATTGTTGCAGTTCTAGAATACCTGAGTTTTGCCGACATCGAAAATCTCTTTTATGCAGTTGTTGGTGAGATAACCCCGATAACCCAGTACTGGGGCGAGCTCGGGAGTATTGCCATAACTCGTATAACGGATGCTTTTCGAAGGTTGAGGTACACGATTTCCGAAGGTTTCTTGGTTATGTGTTGACGGATGGATACAGCTGGATGTAGGGATTGCTAGTTTGGGTGAGATATATTGCTTCCCTGTATCCCCAACACCTGATTGCATAACCAGAAAGTTTCGGGAGTTTATAGGTGGGATTCAAGTAGCTCTAGCATTTCTTCCCGCAGATATTTGGTTTGTGATTGGGTAATCCTTACCACTTATTTGTTCCAGTTGCACCTTGTTTATTTCATTCATCAATCTCTATTCAAGTGGTTTCTCACCTTAATGGACGTGTGATGTTTACTTTGGAATTCATTCGTTCATCTTTGTTCGAATGTTTATTGTGAAGACTATATGTTGCAATTTCTATCTGTTGATTCAACTTGTCTATCTGTCTATCAAGATGCTAATGGATGTCACCCTCTTCAGGATGGCTCCGCCAACGCGTCAGAATCCGGATCGCAATGATGGGAGTCAGGCGAACCCTCCACCTCCACCTCCGCCTCCGGAGGCATGGCAAGCTTTGATGGCAGCCTCTAACGCCCATGCTCAGATGATGATCCAGCTCATGCAAGAGCGCAACCAAGGCCAAGGAAACCAAGGGAATCAAGGTCAAGGGCAGTTCAATCATCAGCCTCAGTTTCCTACCCTCAACCAATTCCTTGCAAATCAGCCGAAGTCTTTCAGCTATTGTGTCGAGGCCACAGACGCCGATGATTGGCTCGTGGATATCAACAAGCATTTTGAATGCAGCAATGTCAGGCCTGAGGACTATGTCAAGTTCGCTTCTTTTCAGCTCAAGGATCAGGCAGCTGATTGGTTCCAGCAATACAAGGATTCTAGAGGTGGTCGAGTGATTACTTGGACTGATTTCTGTCGGGACTTCAAAGCTCGCCATATTCCTACCAGCGTTGTTGAGAGCAAGCGTGAGGAGTTCCGCAATCTCAAGCAAGGCAACATGTCAGTGTATGAATACAACAAGAAGTTTCAGAAACTTGCTCGTTTTGCTAAGCAAGATGTTCCAGATGAGAAGAGTATGATCTATCAGTTCAGAGGTGGCCTTAGAGAGGATCTGCAGTTAGCTCTCGTTCTTATTGAGCCTACTCAGTTTGATCAATTCTACAATATGGCACTCAAGCAAGAAGGCGCTCAGCTCAAGTGTGAGGCTTCTAAGAAGAGAATCAGAGATGCAGTGCAATCTTCTTCTTCCTCACAAGTGGCAGCTAAGCAGCAAAAGTTTTATCTTCCTCCTCCTCCGTTTTGTCAGCCTTACCAACAGAAGAACTCAGGTGGTCGTGGATCTTCCCACCCACCCAACCCAAGCTATCAGAACAAGTCTCAATCTCAAGCTTCAAAGTCGAGTGCTCCTTATCATCGTCCGCTCTCAGAAGTGACTTGCAACAAGTGCCAGCAGAAAGGTCACTACGCGAACAAATGCATCAATCAAAGGCGCCTTCCTCCTCCTCCTCCTGTGAGATCTTCAAGTAATCCAGTGGTCAAGCATAATCCAAAGTCTGCAAAGGTGAACATGATGAATGCAGCTCAGGCAGAGGATTCTTCAGATGTGATCATGGGTAATCTTCCTGTTAATGATATTCCTGCAAAAGTCTTATTTGATACTGGTGCATCACATTCTTTCATGTCATATCCTTTTGCATCGAAGCACAATTTTGACACAGAGGAATTACCTAGAGCCATGCAAGTTATTTCTCCAGCTAAGCGTTTGAGCTCTAGCATGATGGTTCCAAATGTCGGTATCAAGATGGGTGACTATAAATTTCTGTCTTCTCCAATTGTTCTTGGCGATTCTGATATTGATCTAATTCTTGGGATGGACTGGCTTTCTAAGCACAAGGCTCAGCTTGATTGTGCTGCCAGGCAAATTCAATTGACACACCCTTCTGAGGATGTTATCATCTATGCCGCTCGTGATGAAACCATTCGGTTGTTTTCTCTCAATGAGAAGGGCGAATTGGATGCTATTTCTCAGATTCCAGTCGTTTGTGAGTACCAAGATGTCTTTCCAGAAGAGCTTCCGGGTATGCCTCCTCATCGGCCAGTCGAGTTCGTTATTGATCTTGAGCCTGGAACAGAACCTGTTTGCAAGCGTCCTTACAAGCTTGGACCCAAGGAGCTGAAGGAATTGAAGAAGCAGCTCGATGAACAAGAGTGTCTGGGTTTGATCAGACCGAGTTCTTCCCCATGGGGTTGTGGAGTTCTTTTTGTCCAGAAGAAGGATGGCACGGACCGACTTTGCGTCGATTACCGTCCATTGAACAAGAAGACAATCAAGAACAAGTATCCACTTCCCAACATCAATGAGCTTTTCGAGCAACTCAAAGGTGCTAAAGTCTTCTCCAAGCTTGACCTTCGTATGGGTTATCATCAGATTCGCATTCGTGAACAAGATATTCCCAAGACAGCATTCAGAACAAGCTATGGTTCTTATGAATATACTGTCATGTCTTTCGGTCTTGTCAATGCTCCTCCAACGTTCTCTCGCATGATGAACTTTATCTTCAACCCCTACACCAATGAATTTGTTCTGGTGTATCTCGATGATATTTTGGTCTTCTCCAAGAATAAGCAGGATCATGCCAAACATTTGCGATTGGTGCTCAACAAGCTCAGAGAGCATCAATTCTATGCGAAGTTTTCCAAATGTGAGTTCTGGCTTGATGAAGTTCTTTATCTTGGTCACATCATCTCCGCCAAGGGAATTGCTGTTAATCCGGCGAAGGTGTCTGCAGTTGTGAATTGGGAACCTCCTCAGAATGTCAAGCAGCTCCACAGTTTTCTTGGTCTTGCAAGCTATTGCCGAAGATTCGTGGAGAACTTCTCAAAGATTGCAAAGCCTCTTTCCAACCTCCTCCAGAAGCATGTCAAGTATGTCTGGACGCCTGAGTGCGACGTCGCTTTCAACACCCTCAAAGAGAAGCTAGTCACAGCTCCTGTTTTGACTCCTCCTGATGAATCCAAGCCATTCGAAGTTTTCTGTGATGCTTCTCTTCAAGGTCTCGGTGCTGTGTTGATGCAAGAGAAAAAAGTTGTGGCCTATACCTCTCGTCAGTTGAAGCCCAATGAAAAGAACTACCCCACTCACGATCTTGAGTTGGCAGCAGTTGTCCATGCATTGATAACATGGAGACATCTCTTATTGGGAAGGCAAGTGGACATTTTCATCGACCACAAGAGCCTCAAGTATATCTTCACTCAACCCAATCTTAATCTCAGGCAAACTCGATGGGTCGAAATGATTCAAGAGTACAATCCGAGTATCGAATATACTCCTGGCAAGGCGAATGTGATTGCATATGCTCTGAGCAGAAAGGCTTATTGCAACAGTCTAATTCTCAAGTCGTTTCAACCGGATCTTTGTGAAGCCTTCCGCAAGCTGAATCTTCAAGTTGTTCCTCAAGGCTTTCTTGCCAACCTCATAGTCTCTCCTACTTTGGAAGATCAAATTCGTGAGGCACAACTCTTGGATACCATGGTGAAGAAGGTGAAACGTGGTATTGACAAGGGCATTCCCAAATACAAGTGCTATCGCTTGGATGACAAAGATACTCTTTTCTTCGAGGATCGAATTGTGGTTCCAAAAGGTGATCTGAGAAAAGTCATCATGAAAGAGGCACACAATTCCCTCCTATCCATTCATCCTGGAAGTACAAAGATGTACCATGACCTCAAGCAGTCATATTGGTGGACTCGAATGAAGCGAGAAATTGCTCAATTCGTGAATGAATGTGATGTTTGTAGAAGAGTGAAAGCAGAACACCAAAGACCAACTGGTCTCCTCCAACCTCCTACTATTCCGGAATGGAAGTTTGACCATATCGAGATGGACTGCGTGACTGGTTTTCCTAAGTCCAAGTGTGGAAATGATGCTATCTTCGTTGTCATTGACAAGCTTACCAAAGTGGCTCATTTTCTTCCTATCAAAGAATCTATCACAGCAGCTCAGCTGGCAGAGCTATACACCTCCAGAATTGTCTCCTTGCACGGTATTCCACAATTGATATCTTCAGATCGTGGAAGCATCTTCACTTCTAAGTTCTGGGACTCCTTTCAAACGGCCATGGGCACCAACATTCGTTTCAGCACAGCTTTCCATCCTCAAACAAGTGGCCAAGTCGAGCGAGTCAATCAAATCCTTGAAGATATGCTCAGGGCTTGTGTCATCTCTTTCGGTATGAAGTGGGAAGATTGTCTTCCATATGCCGAGTTCTCCTACAACAACAGCTTCCAAGCGAGTTCGGGCAAGGCCCCATTTGAAATTCTCTATGGCAGAAAGTGTCGTACTCCTCTCAATTGGTCTGAGACAGGTGAACGCCAACTTCTTGGCAACGACTTGATCACAGAAGCCGAGGAAATGTGCAAAGTCATTCGTGAGAATCTCAAAGCCGCGCAATCGCGACAGAAGAGTTACTATGATAGCAAGCACCGTGACTTGGCTTTTGAAATCGAAGACTATGTCTACCTCCGCATCTCTCCAATGAAAGGCACTCGTCACTTCGGTATCAAAGGGAAGCTTGCCACTAGATACGTGGGTCCTTTCAAGATCATTGGCAAAAGAGGCGATCTCGCCTATCAACTTGAGCTTCCATCCAACTTTGCAAACGTGCACGATGTGTTTCATGTGTCACAGCTTCGCAAGTGCTTCAAGACTCCTGAGCGCACTATCAACTTCGAAGAAATCGACCTCCAAGAAGATCTCTCTTATCATGAGCACCCCGTTGCTATTCTTGAAGAAACTGAGCGCAAGACTCGCAACAAGTCAATCAAATTCCTGAAAGTGAAGTGGTCACACCATTCCGACCGAGAAGCCACTTGGGAGCGCGAGGATCACCTCCGTTCCGAATATTCGGAGTCCTTTCAGTCCTAGATCTTGGGACGAGATCCTCTCGTAGTGGTGGAGTGTTGTAACACCCCGGATGTAACTTTCCATCTTTGTAACTCCAACTCTTGCCATTTTCGGCTATGTGATATGATTTTCCCTCCGTGGTTGGGTTTTGTCTTTTGTTTTGCATTTTATTCATGTCATGCATATCATATCATGTCATCATGTGCATCTCATTTGCATACGTGTTCGTCTCATGCATCCGAGCATTTTCCCTGTTGTCCATTTCGCAATCCGACACTCCCACATGCACCGGCGCACCCCTCTTGTCTTCTTTCGTGTGCGGGTGTTGAACATCCTCGGAATGGACCGGGCCTTGCCAAGTGGCCCTGGTATAGCACCGGTAGACCACCTGTCAAGTTTCGGGTCATTTGGAGCTCGTTTGATACTCCATCGGTTATCGGCATATACGCAAAGGCCTCTTTTGATTTGCAGCCCAACACCCCTCCAAAACAGCCCAATAACCCATCTAACTCCCCTCCATGCTCTAGGTCGTTCGATCACGATCGTGTGGGCGAAAACCGCACCTCATTTGGACACTCCTAGCTCCCTCTACCTATAAATATAGATCCCTTCCCCGAAATCCGGACGAAACCCTAAAAATCTCCCCTCTCCGCACCGCCGGACACGTCCGGGCGAGCCGGACACGTCCGCCCGCCGCCGCCCGGCCAATCGCGAGCTGCCACGTGGGCTTCGCCGCGCCCCCGCGCC
>NC_057804.1:464696179-464698228 GCF_018294505.1 Triticum aestivum
TCTGCTATTAAATTGTTGCATCTTCATTGCATCACATCTACGCATCCAGAGCTCCGTTTTGGGCGTGTAATATGGCAAATTGTTCACCTCGAAGAGTACATCATTTCATTCCATTGAATCATTTACATTTGAGGTCATCTTGATGCCCGAAATGCTGTTGGAAGAGGGCTTCATATCGTTAGTTTCAGATTCTTATCAGAACGAGCTCTTTTGTCATTTTTGCCATGATTGATGTGTGCATCCTATGGACTTGGTCCCTAAATGTGTTTTGAACTAGGCTATGTCTTCTTTACAGAGGTGCTTACCATGTATTTTTGTGATCAATGTGGTGACTAGCACAAGCATGCAAACTAGGCTTCGTGTTAATGCTGATTTTAGTTCCTGTTCTGCTGTAAATTTGATGCCATGTAAACATGTTGCTACAGAGAGATCCATGCATAATTTGAGATACTTCAGTAAGGGTGTTTTAAAAACATGGTTTTGCTCTATCCATCCATGGTCCTGGTTGCAATTATGGAGTAGTCTAGCATGTCATTTTCGTGCTCTACTTTTGATTCAAATTGTTTCCTGGCAGATTGTTTACATGTTATTCAATTTTGCCGGGGTTGTTGTAGTTGGTCCGGGTATGCTATGATGTTGTTTCTTGCCATGTATAGCTTTTATGTCATGTCTTCTTGATGGATGTATGCTTAGTTTATCATGAGGAGCTCTGTAGTGAGTGCATCGAGCTCGCGAAGGTGCCTTCATTTTTATTCCAATGCCATGCTTTGTTTGCTGAAATCTGTTAACGAAACTTGCTATGTTTACGTGGGTGCCATCATATTTTCTGATCCTTTTTGGCTTATGGTCAGTAAGGGACTTTTAATCTATGCTTTGAGTAGATTCATACCATGTCTTGTTTTGCTATTATAAGTTCCTGTAGCATGTTGATAACTTGCTCTGAACATTGCTTCGTGCTGCTGTTTATGCCATGTCCAGCCTATTATTTATTGCACTTTCTCCATGCTTGTTTGAACCTGTTATGATGTGATTTAGCCATAGCTCAGTGTTCCTATTTTGTAAAGCATCTCATGTAGATCATTTCCATATGCTTTGTTTTTATGTTGGGGTGTTGTAGCATAGTTTCTTGTTGCATGCAAAGTAGCATCATGTTGTTAATCGCAGCTTTGTGTCATTCTTGTCTTGCTTGTCATTTGCAAACCGTGCATCCGTTCCCGGTGATCTTTATATCGATTTCGACCGAAATCATCTCATCTTTCCAGTGGCATACTTGGTTTGCCAAGTTGATGCCTTGTTCATTGTCTTTCCTTCCGAAGCATGCATATGCATTGCATATTACATCTCGCATATCATGACATGTATTGCATCATGTTGCTTGTGCATTGCACCGTGATTTATTGTGGTTCCTTTGCTTGTGTTCTTGCTTTGGGTAGAGCCGGGAGACGAGTACGTGCACGAGGACCCTGTTGAGAACGCTTACGAGGATCCAGCCTTCGGCAGCTCTGAGAACCTTGCAGGCAAGATGACCATACCTTCGAAATCATTTCTATCTTTGCTTGCTAGTATTCTCTCTATCGCTATGTTAGCCCTACCTGCCTTGTTTACCATGCCTCCCTATTGCCATGTTAAACCTCTAACCATCCTGTCCTAGCAACCATTGATTGGCTATGTCACCGCTTTTGCTCAGCCCCTCTTATAGCATTGTTAGTTGCAGGTGAAGATGAAGTTTGTTCCTGGTCGGAACATGGATATTTTGGGATATCACAATATCTCATGTTTAAATTAATGCACCTTATATACTTGGTAAAGGGTGGAAGGCTCGGCCTTATGCCTGGTGACTTGTTCCACTCTTGTCGCCCTAGTTTCCGTCATACCGGTGTTATGTTCCTTGATTTTGCGTTCCTTACACGGTTGGGTGATTTATGGGACCCCCTTAATAGTTCGCTTTGAATAAAACTCCTCCAGCAAGGCCCAAACTTGGTTTTACCATTTGCCACCTAAGCCCTTTCCCTTGGGTTTTCGCGAGCCCAAGGGTCATCTTTATTTTAA
>NC_057804.1:464698421-464863804 GCF_018294505.1 Triticum aestivum
CCTTCGAGTGTTGGTCCGAAATGAGCTGCCTGCAGGGCCACCTCGGGGAAACTTGAGGGCTGGTTTTACTCGTAGCTAGTCTCATCCGGTGTTGCCCTGAGAACGAGATATGTGCAGCTCCTATCGGTATTTGTCGGCGCATCGGGTGGTTTTGCTGGTCTTATTTTACCATTGTCGAAATATTTTGCGAACCGGGATTCCGAGACTGATCGGGTCTTCCCTGGAGAAGGTCTATTCCTTCGTTGACCGTGAGAGCTTGTGATGGGCTAAGTTGGGACACCCCTGCAGGGTATATAATCTTTCGAAAGCCGTGCCCGCGGTTATGAGGTAGATGGGAATTTGTTAATGTCCGGTTGTAGATAACTTGACACTTGACCTCTTTAAAATGCATCAACTGTGTGTGTAGCCGTGATGGTCTCTTCTCGGCGGAGTCCGGGAAGTGAACACGGTTTGTGTTATGCTTGACGTAAGTAGTTTCAGGATCACTTCTTGATCACTTTTAATTTCTCGACCGCCGCGTTGCTTCTCTTCTCGCTCTCATTTGCGTATGTTAGCCACCATATATGCTTAGTGCTTGCCGCAGCTCCACCATATTACACCTTTTCCTACCTATGAGCTTAAATAGTCTTGATCTCGCGGGTGTGAGATTGCTGAGTCCTCGTGACTCATAGATTCTACCAAAACAGATGCAGGTGCCGAGGATACTGGCGCAGATGGCGCAACTGAGCTGAAGTGGGAATTTGATGAGGCCCTTGGTCGTTACTATGTATCGTTTCCAGATGATCAGTAGAGGAGCCCAATCAGGACGATCGGGGATCTAGCATTTGGGGTTGTCTTCTTTTCATTTGAACTTGACCGTAGCCGGTCTATGAGTGTATTTGAATGATGTATGATCTTAAATTATGTATTGTGTGAAGTGGCGATTGTAAGCCAACTCTCTTTATCCCATTCTTGTTCATTACATGGGATTGTGTGAAGACGACCCTTCTTGCGACAAAATCACCATGTGGTTATGCCTCTAAGTCGTGCTTCGACACGTGGGAGATATAGCCGCATCGTGGGTGTTACACTAACATCAAAGGACCCATTACTAAATGAGTACCTAAAACCAAGCATTGATCTCTTGTAGGTGTTTGCTTCCGGTGGGGGATCATGGTTGTTCGATAGTGGAGCAACAAATCATATGACCAGGAGCAAGGACTTGGTGGTGGACGTGCAAAAGATCCCACCTATGCCCACCAATTTCGAGTGGGGTGATGCCTCACATTCTAAGGTATTGGGTCTTGGCAAGGTTGTCATTTCTCATGATCTAACGATGGAGAAAGTCATGCTTGTTGAGTCCCTTGCGTACAACTTACTTTCCATTCGTCAACTTGCACTCATGGGCTTTGCCACCTTCTTTGATGTTGATATCGTGGCCCTCTTGTGGAGCAAGACTCTTAAAGTAGCCTTTGTTGGGCATGTCGAGAATGGTCTCTATGTGATTAACTTTTCAGAGCGACCCACTAAGACCGCGACATGCCTAATGGCTAAAGTTGATGTGGGCAGGGGCGGAGCCAGAAATTTTGGTCAATGGGTTCACTCCTTCAGTCATTGTCAGAATTTGGTATGAATTAACTAAGTGTAAAGTCTAAGTTCTTATCATTTTACTACTAGAGTATAACACTGAGAGACAACATAGTGAACAAAAAAATGCGGTAAAAAAAATAGTGAACAAAAAAAAACAATATCACATATAGTTGGTGCATTAAAAACTGAAGAGTGCGAGACATACCTGTTAGACAAAGTCACAAAAATCACTTGTTTACATATTGTATATAGTGTAGTACCAAAATAGTTTTATAGATTCTGGTGCAACTTCTAATCTTCCTGAAAACGCTGAAAAAAATGACAAGTCACTTTGACAATTATAAAATAAATACCATAAAAATTAAAGAGGCATGTAAAGTCACTCACATTTCTGAAAAAAACATATCATCCTTGTTAATGGTAGCTAGAAAGCATATGTTTCTTCACATGACAAATTAAACGATCACTCTTGAGTTAATCAACAATTTTATTGTGCATTTTTTTCTTAATACCATTCTTAACTGAAAATCATATGTCCGCATATGTTGTGTCAACAAGCAATATTAGTACTAGTTTAACGAAAAAGTTTTCTTCAACAAAAAAGTATTAGTACTAGTTTCAGAGGTTGATACACCACAGAAGAAGTTTTTTTGCAAACAAGCAAGATTAGCAGTCCATTACAAATTGGTGAACTTGTCAAATATTCACAAATTGCTGATATAAGTGTGAAGTTCAAGATCAAGATCATCCTCTTTTTTGTAAATAAAAATTATATAGAATAGTTTGTCCCTGGATAGAAAGTTTGGGAGACTACCTTGAACAACAACATTTGATGGACTTTGCTTACAGAGTGCCCTTCAAGTGCCAACACCATTATCTGAATTTGGTGAACTATTATTCTTTTATGGAGTATCGCTCCATACCTAGATTAATCAAAGTACAGGGAAAAGGAAATTAAAAAAATTAGGGCAAAATCCAGTACCAAACTAAGCTGCTAGATTAGATTAGATTAGACATGTGCAAAGAAGAGAGAAGACATGGTGATCTAATCTTCCATACCTCAAATTTGTACCGGGACCTGCCATTGCCAGCGGTGTCTCCGGCGAGCAAACAAACGGGATGCCAGAGAGACGAGATACCAGATCGATGGTGGCGTTGTTAAGATGGTGGAGTCTTGCGGCGGCCTACTGGACTAATCAGGTTATTAATTAAGGTTATAAATGGGCTTCTCGCTGGGCAAATCAGGTTAGAATATTTTTAATGAATGGACTAAAAGGCTTTGCTTGTGTGTTGTAGCTACTTTTTGATGGGTTCAGCCTTAAAAAACTAATGGGTTCAGACTAGTTTGTACGTGGGGCATATTACGTGGCAGGGAAAAATCATTGGGTTCAGTTGAACCCAATGGTTGTACACTGCCTCCGCCCCTGGATGTGGGATGGCTTTGGCATCGCCGTTTAGCCCACGTCAATATGAGATCTTTGCAAAGTCTTCTCAAGGGGGACCATGTCCGTGGACTAACAAATGTTAGTTTTGCCGAAGATCATGCTTGCAGTGCTTGTATCGAAGGAAAGCTTCATGAGAAGGCTCACCCTCCCACGACTATCATCTATTCGAAGAGGCCCTTGGAGCTCCTTCACATGGACCTCTTTGGGCCTCCATCCTTTGATAGTCTTGGGGGAAGAAAGTATTGCTTGGTGATTGTGGATGATTATTCAAGATACACGTGGGTATATTTCTTCAAGAGGAAGAGTGAAACTCAACAGACCGTCATCGACTTTGCAAATTAAGCTCAACGACAACATGATGCAAAGATCTTGACAATAAGAAGTGACAACGGCACCGAGTTCAAGAACTACACCTTGGATGAGTTCCTTAGTGATGAGGGGATCAAGCATCAATATTCCGCTCCATACACCCCTCAACAAAATGGTGTTGCGGAGAGGAAGAACCGGGCGTTGATGGATGCGGCAAGGACCATGATGGCGGAGTTCAAGTCTCGATACAACTTTTGGGCCGAAGCCATCAACACCATGTGTCATGCATCAAATCGGCTCTATCTCCGCAAAGGCTTGAACAAGACTCCTTATGAAATTCTCACCGGTAACAAGCCCAATCTCAAGTACTTCCGGGTGTTCGGGTGTAAGTGTTTCATTCTCAAGAAAGGTGTTCGTTTGTCTAAATTTGAGGCTAGATCTTATGAGGGCATATTTGTTGGTTATGCTACAAACTCTCATGCTTACCGTGTCCTCAACAAGTCCACCGGACTCATTGAGGAGACGTGTAACGTGGAATTTGACGAAAATAACGACTCCCAAGTGGAGCAAAGTGGTACTTGTGATGTAGGTGATGAAATTCCTCCCTGAGCCATAAGAAGAATGGGTATTGGTCATATTCTACCCATTGAAGAACCCCTTGTGGCCAAAGGAGAAGGACAATGCTACACTCAAGTGGAGCCATCACCTCCCCAAGACCCACACGCTTCCGAAGAACAAAGTGAAGGCCCTCAACCTCATGAACAAGACCAAGGGCAAGATCAACCTCAAGATGGTGGTGAACCACCAAATGATGCCCAAGATCAAGTTCTCCCCCTCGAGCAAGTTCACGATCAAGAGCAAGCTCAAGATCTCGAACAAGCTCAAGACGGCGCTCAAGATAATCAAGTTGATCCTCCTCCTTCCACATACTAGGAGGAATTAGAGTGTCGTGCCGCGAAGATTGCTTCCAAGCTCACCACCAAAGGCCATCTCATGGAGAATGTGGTTGGAAGCCTAAGAAAGGGGGTAAGCACTCGTAGACAATTAGCAAACTATTGTGAACATCACGCTTTTGTCTCTTGTGTTGAACCCTAAAAGGTCTATGAGGCGCTCGAAGATTCGGATTGGCTCAATGCCATGCATGAAGAACTCAACAACTTCGAGTACAACAAGGTGTGGAGATTGGTGCCACGGCCGTCGGGGAACCATAACGTCATTGGAACCAAGTGGATTTTCAAGAACAAGCAAGACACTCATGGGAACATCATTCGCAACAAGGCAAGATTGGTAGCACAAGGCTACTCCCAAGTCGAGGGTATCGACTACGGTGAAACCTTTGCTCCCGTTGCTCGCCTTGAATCCATTCGTTTGTTGATTGCTTATGCTTCCCATCACAACTTTAAGTTACAACAAATGGATGTGAAAAGTGCTTTTCTTAATGGTCCTATTAATGAGTTGGTTTATGTCAAGCAACCCCTCGGGTTCGAGGATCCTTACTTCCCGGATCATGTGTATCAACTCGATAAGGCACTTATGGCCTTAAACAAGCCCCACGTGCGTGGTATGACCACCTTACCGAGTTGTTACAAGATCGTGGATTTGATATTGGGCAAATCGATCCCACTCTTTTTACTAAGAAGGTCAAATGGGAGTTGTTTGTGTGCCAACTATATGTTGATGACATTATCTTTGGTTCCCCTAACAAAGCTTTCAATGAAGAATTTGCCGCTCTCATGACCTCTAAGTTCAAGATGTCTTCGATGGGAGAGTTGAAGTTCTTCCTTGGTTTTGATATCAAACAAATAAGAGAAGGTACCTTCATCAACCAAGCCAAATACACTCAAGACATGCTAAAGAGATTCAAGCTAAGTGATTTCAAGCCGGCTTCTACTCCAATGCCTACCAAGTGCCAACTTGACATTAATCCCAATGGTAAAGTGGTGGATCAAAAGGTATATCACTCTATGATTGGATCCTTGCTTTACCTTTGTGCATCTAGACCGGATATCATGTTGAGTGTGGGAATGTGTGCACGGTTTCAAGCCGCACCAAAGGAAAGCCACTATGTGGCGGTCAAGCGAATCTTTCTATATTTGGCTCATACCCCAAACTTTGGCCTATGGTACCCAAGAGGAGCAAACTTCAAGCTTGAAGGATTTACGGATTCCGATTGGGTGGGAGACAAAGTGGATAGGAAGTCTACTTCTGGAGGGTGCCAATTTCTTGGTTGCTCTTTGGTGAGTTGGTCTTCCAAGAAGCAAAGTTGTGTGTTTCTCTTGTCCACCGAAGCAGAATATGTGACGGCTGGTAGTTGTTGTGCACAACTCTTATGGATGAGGCAAACTTTAAAGGAATACGGTGTCATTTGTGACAAAGTGCCTCTTTGGTGTGATAATGAAAGTGCCATCAAGATTTCTCTCAACCCGGTGCAACATTTCAAGACGAAGCATATTGAGATTCGGTATCACTTCATCCGGGATCACATTAGGCGAGGGGAGATCGCGCTCAAGTATGTCAACACTCATGATAACCTTGTAGATATTTTCACGAAGCCCTTGGATGAAGCAAGATTTCGCGAGTTAAGGCATGAGCTAAATATCATTGATTCAAGCAATGTAACTTGAACCCTAGCACACCCCACCTCACTCAACTTGTTGTCTAGTTTAGGTGTAGGCATGGACATAGGGGGAGTGTTGTTCTCTCAATGAACTCTCCCTCCCCCCATTATGCATAAATTGATCTAGTCTTTCACGTTAACCATTTTTTTGGTACTTGTGCTTCAAGGACGAGTTTTGGTCATGGGTCCAAGGTTAAAATCTTCGCGACGTGATACGTCTCCAACGTATCTACTATTCCAAACACTTTTGCCCTTGTTTTGGACTCTAACTTGCATGATTTGAATTAAACTAACCCGGACTGACGCTGTTTTCAGCAGAACTACCATGATGTTGTTTTATGTGTAGAAAAGAAAAGTTCTCGGAATGTCCTGGAAATCCACGGAGGCACTTTTCAGAATTTTTGGCGAAAGAATCAAGGCCAGGGGGCCCACGGGCTGTCCATGAGACAGGGGGGGCGCCCCCCCTAGGGGCGCGCCCTCCTATCTCGTGGGCCCCCCGTACCTCCTCCGACCTCAACTCCAACTCCATATATACCGTCTCGTGGAGAAAAAACTCAAGGAGAAAGTTTCATCGCGTTTCACGACACGGAGCCATCACCAAGCCCTAATCTCTCTCGGGAGGGCTGATCTGGAGTCCGTTCGGGGCTCCGGAGAGGGGGATTCGTCGCTGTCGTCATCATCAACCATCCTCCATCACCAATTTCAAGATGCTCACCGTCGTGCGTGAGTAATTCCATCGTAGGCTTGCTGGACAGTGATGGGTTGGATGAGATTTACCATGTAATCAAGTTAGTTTTGTTAGGGTTTAATCCCTAGTATCCACTATGTTCCGAGATTGATGTTGCTATGACTTTGCTATGCTTAATGCTTGTCACTAGGTCCCGAGTGCCATGATTTCAGATCTGAACCTATTATGTTTTCATGAATATATGTGTGTTCTTGATCCTATCTTGAAAGTCTATAGTCACCTATTATGTGTTATGATCTGACAACCCCGAAGTGACAATAATTGGGATACTTCTCGGTGATGACCGTAGTTTGAGGAGTTCATGTATTCACTATGTGTTAATGCTTTGGTCCGGTTCTCTATTAAAAGGAGGCCTTAATATCCCTTAGTTTCCACTAGGACCCCGCTGCCACGGGGGGGTAGGACAAAAGATGTCATGCAAGTTCTTTTCCATAAGCACGTGTGACTATTTACGGAATACATGCCTACATTACATTGATGAATTGGAGCTAGTTCTATATCACCCTATGTTATAACTATTGCATGAGGAATCGCATCCGGCATAATTATCCATCACTGATCCATTGCCTACGAGCTTTTCACATATTGTTCTTCGCTTATTTACTTTTCCGTTGCTACTGTTACAACTACTACAAAAACCCAGAAACATTTACCTTTTCTCTTGCTACTGTTACCATTACTATCATACCACTCCTGCTACTAAATACTTTGCTGCAGATACTAAGTTATCCAGGTGTGGTTGAATTGAAAACTCAACTGCTAATACTCAAGAATATTCTTTGGCTCCCCTTGTGTCGAATCAATAAATTTGGGTTGTACTTCACCCTCGAAAGTTGTTGCGATCCCCTACACTTGTGGGTTATCAAGACTAATTTCTGGCGCTGTTGCCGGGGAGCATAACTCTATTCTCTGAGTCACTTGGGATTTATATCTGTTGATCACTATGAAGAACTTGAAAGACGCTAAGACCAAGATTTTGCCCTCAACTACGAGGGGAGGTAAGGAACTGCCATCTAGCTCTGCACTAGATTCTCCTTCCGTTATTAGTAGCCTTGCGACACCTAAACCTGCTACTGCTATGAATTCTGATATGTCGCATGTTATTGATGATGCTACTTCTGCTATGCATGATGAAACTACTTCTGTGTGTGATACTACTCTGCCATTAGGTGAATTTCTTGATGAACAACTTGCTAGAGTTAGGGGGAATGAAAATATTGAAGATGCTATTGATGATAGTGATGATGAACGTTCCCCCAATGATTATGTTTTACCTGTTGTTCCTAAGGGTTATGTTATGAATGAAAAAGCTGCTATGGAAGTTCTTGCTTGCAATGATAGATCTGATCATAAGAAATTATTAGCTAAATGGAAGCAGCAGTCTCTTAATGCTAGAATGAAACCCGGTCCTACTTTTTCTACTTCACCTATCTGTGTTACTGATAAGGTTTATGAATTCTCTGTTGATCCTAATATTATTACTTTAGTTGAATCTGATCCTTTTTATGGCCTTGAATCTGAAACTGTTGTGGCACATCTTACCAAGTTGAATGATATAGCCACTCTATTTACTCATGATGGGAAGTCTCGCTATTTATATATCCTTAAGATATTTCCGTTCTCATTAAAGGGTGATGCTAAGACTTGGTATAATTCTCTTGCTCTTGGTTGTGTGCGTAGTCCCCAGGATACGATTTATTACTTGTCTGCTAAATATTTCCCTACTCATAAGAAACAAGCTGCCTTGCGGGGAATATATAATTTTGTGCAAATCAAAGAAGAGAGTCTCCCACAAGCTTGGGGGAGGCTTCTCCGGTTGCTTTATGCTTTGCCTGATCATCATCTTAAGAAAATTGAAATACTTGATATCTTTTATAATGGACTAGCCGATGCTTCCAAGGACCACTTGGATAGTTGTGTTGGTTGTGTTTTCAGGGAAAGAACAATTGACGAAGCTGAAATACTATTGAATAATATGTTGACTAATGAAAATAATTGGACTCTTCCCGAGCTAGTCCCTGAAGTAATTCCTGAACCAATTGAGCCTACTCCTAAACCCACTCCGAAGAAGAAAGGTGTTTTATTTCTCAATCCTGAAGATATGCAAGAGGCAAAGAAATCAATGAAAGAAAAAGGTATTAAAGCTGAAGATGTTAAGAATTTACCTCCTATTGAAGAAATACATGGTCTAAATATACCGCCTGAAGAACTACATTGTCTTGATAACCCGACACAGGTAGTGAAGGTAAATTCTCTCTATAGATACGATAAAGTTGAAATACCCTCTACTAAATTTCATAGCCCATGCTTAGATGAATTTGATGACTTTATGGCTAGACAAGAAAGTTTTAATGCTTATGTTGGTAGAGAGTTAAAGAATAATGCTTTCGAGATAGGACGCGTAGGTGATAATCTGGCTAGAGTTAAAGATGAACTTCACTGCGTTAGCAAATATGCTTCTATGGTTGCTACTCAAGCTGAGCAAGTACTCAAAGCTCAAAACGATTTGCTTGATGAATTGAATAATAAAAATGACTTTGTTGTTAGAGTGGCTACTAGAACTGGTAGAATGACTCAGGAACCTTTGTATCCTGAAGGCCACCCTAAAAGAATTGAACAAGATTCTCAGAATAATAATCTAGATGTTCCTAGTTCTTCTAAGAAGAAGAAAAAGAAGAATGATAGGACTTTGCAAACTTCTAGTGGACCTATTGCAGACACACCTGAGAATCCCAATGATATTTCTATTTCTGATGCTGAAACGCAACCAGGTGATGAACATGAACCTAGTAATAATGTTAATGATAATGTTCATGTTGATGCTCAACCTAGCAAAGACAATGATGTAGAGATTGAACCTGCTGTTGATCTTGATAACCCACAATCAAAGAATCAACGTTATGATAAGAGAGATTTTGTTGCTAGGAAGCACGGTAAAGAAAGAGAACCATGGGTTCAAAAACCCATGCCCTTTCCTCCTAAACCATCCAAGTCAAAGGATGATGAGGATTTTGAGCGCTTTGCT
Source organism: Triticum aestivum (assembly GCF_018294505.1). NCBI lineage: Eukaryota > Viridiplantae > Streptophyta > Magnoliopsida > Poales > Poaceae > Triticum > Triticum aestivum. Next base: position 464,708,135 of record NC_057804.1, read on the forward strand.
GAAATGATTAGACCTATTTTCTTACGTATGCGCTTAACTAATATGCTTAAAGTAAATCCTTATGCTAAATATATGAAGGATATCATCACAAATAAAAGAAAGATACCGGAAGCTGAAATTTCCACCATGCTTGCTAATTACACTTTTAAGGGTGGAATACCAAAGAAACTTGGAGATCCGGGTGTACCAACTATACCATGCTCCATTAAAAGAAATTATATTAGAACTGCTTTATGTGATCTTGGAGCCGGTGTTAGTGTTATGCCTCTCTCTTTATATCGTAGACTTGAATTGAGTAAGTTGACACCTACTGAAATATCTTTGCAAATGGCTGATAAATCAACTGCTATACCTGTCGGTATTTGTGAGGATGTGCCTGTTGTGGTTGCAAATGTCACTATTTTAACAGACTTTGTTATTCTTGATATTCCCGAGGACGATAGTATGTCTATTATTCTTGGTAGACCTTTTCTTAATACTGCAGGGGCTGTTATTGATTGCAACAAAGGCAATGTCACTTTTCATGTTAATGGTAATGAGCATACGGTACACTTTCCGAGGAAACAATCTCAAGTTCATAGCATCAATTCTATTGAAAAAGTTCCAACTATCATTTTTGGAGGTTTTGAATTTCCTCTCCCTACTGTCAAGAAAAGGTATGATATTCTTATTTCTGGGGTTTTCATATCCCCGTTGAGGTAACTTAGTGTTATTTGAAATTTCTCCGGTTCCGTGTTATTCGGAATGAGTTTGTTAACAAGACTTGATCAACCTTGTTAGTGGATTCATTTTGATGACCACGAGATGGATGAAACTAGAAGGCACAACCTTCTGTACCCTCCTTTTACTTTCTGTTATTTAGAATAAATAAAGAAAAAATAGTATTACCTGTCTGTTTTCTGATTTATCCGTGCAATAAAAAATAGTCCAAAAATAAAAGTGCTCCAAATGCCCTGCAAATTTAGTATGATTTTTTCTGGAATATTTGAGGATTTTAGGCACTGAAAACACTGCAGGAGGGCCAAGCACCAGGCCACGAGAGAGGAGGGCGCCCCCCCCTGTAGGGCGTGCCCCCCTGTCTCGTGGGCCCCTGGTGACTCCCCTCCACTTATGCCAGCACCCACACACTTCATCTTCTACCCAAAAAAATCCCCATCCAGCTCAAGCACGAGTTCTAGCTCGTTTTGCTGCGATTTTCGATCTCTTAGCTCAAAGCTCCATCCGCAAAACTGCTTTGGGAGATTGTTGCTTGGTATGTGACTCCTCCATTGGTCCAATTAGTTTTTGTTCTAGTGCTTTATACATTGCAAATCCTTGCTGCCTTGGTGACCCTGTTCTTGAGCTTGCATGTTAAATTTTTGAGGTCCCAAGCAATTCCAATGCATGATATAGGCTCTAGGCACTTGTAGGAGTAGTTGCTATCAATCTTGTTTAGTTTTATGCACTTCTATTTTTAAGTTACTAAAATTTCAGAATTTTTCAGAAAATGTTAAGGAGGTTCTTTAAAGGCTCTTCTAGCCAAAGCTCTAAGGAAAAACAAGACAAAGAGAAGGAAAAACCCAAGTATAATCTTCCTCGCTTAGCAGAAGTACGGTCATGTGAATGGCCATGTGAGGATTTCCTGAAGGAAGCCGAAATTCATGAAGACTTTTATTCTTTAATCGAGACTGCAGGCCTCACCAGTTTCATGAACGACCGAATCGACCAGTATCTCTTACTTACCAATACTTTCGTGCAAAACTTTTATTATTATCCTAAGAAGTCACCGCCTGCAGTATCATTTCATTTATATGACGAGTTCAAAGAAATGTCTTTACGTCATTTTTGCGCAGTATGTAGGATACCTTATGAGGGAGAATTAGAGGAACCCCATCGTGAAGATGTGGCGGGCTTTGTTGATATTATCGATGTAGAGGAGCCAAAGAAGGGTTCCGAAACGAAAGTCTCTAGCATACACTTTCCTGTTTTACGCTACTTTGCCATATTCGCTAGTAGATGCTTGATTGGTCGTGGGAATAGTGGAAACTTGAGTGTTCCTGATATTATCATGCTTCAACATGCTTTGCTCGGAGACAATAGTTTTAATATGGGTGTCGTCATTGTTAAACGGCTAGCCCTGAATCGTACAAAAGGCCCCATATTTGGAGGTATCTATGTTGCACGTCTTGCTAGACATTTTCAGATACTCATTAGGCACCATGAGGAAAAGGAGACAATATTGCCTCCTCACATTCTAGATTACAAGAGCATGGTAGCACATAAGTTTATTGTTGACAACGAAGATAGGATGCTCTTGTATAAACTTAGATTCAATAAGAAACACTTTGAGATTATTATTTTGCCTGCGCCTCTGTTGTTTGATTTGCTTGCAGAAAAATTTCACGTTACACCGGAGGCGGTGAACAATCATCTAGCTCAAGCTTTTACTCCAGAACCTGAACCTGAACCGGAACCTGGACTGGACCCTTATCGCGCATCATCTGTCCAGTGGGATCCGGAGATGACCAACCAGTATTATCCTGATTATACCTTTCCTTACACCGGAGAGAGTAGCGGCGGTCCTTGGTATTAAACCAACTTAGGCCAAAAGCCTAAGCTTGGGGGAGTACGTATTTCTCACCGACTTTACATTCATGTTCACACACTAGTCGTCGGTGCTCATACTCTTTCATTGTATTATCCATGTTAGGTTAAATCTCTTTTTCTAGTTTTCTTCTTGTGTGTTTGATAAACCTTAAGAAAAAGCAAAAAAAATAGTTAGTTTAATTTCCTTGCTTGTAGTAGAAATTAAAATGAAAACCCAAAAAGATTTCTCGTTCTTCTTTTACTTGTTGGGAGCTTTCCCGTGTAAATAGTTTTATTTTATTTTCTTTCTTCTGGGGGTCGAGAAGACCATATTGAAAATGCTTAGTGGTTCTCATATGCATGATTGATTATTTATATTTAGAGCCCATATTACTTGTCTTCTCTCTTGAGTTGAATGCTTGCAGATTCCAGCTTAGTCCAATGCATGTGCACTCTTATTATTATACACTTCGTTCGGTCGTGCAAGTGAAAGGCAATAATGATGATATATGATGGACTTATTGGGATGAGAAAAGCTGGTATGAACTCGACCTCTCTTGTTTTTGTAAATATGATGATTCATCGTTCCTGAGTCAGCTATTATGAAGTAAACGTATTTGCAATGACATTTAGAGATTATAGTTGCTTGTGCCATGCTTGATTAGCTATGAGTTATAATGGTTTACCTTGCGTGCCAACATGCTATTAGAATGATTATGATATGATATGATGGGATGGTATCCTCCTTTGAATGAATTGAGTGACTCGACTTGGCACATGTTCACGCATGTAGTTGAATCAAATCAACATAGCCTTCATGATATTTATGGTCATGGTGGATTATATCCTACTCATGCTTGTATCCGGTGTGAATTAATTTTAATGCATGCTTACGACTGTTGTCGCTCTCTCAGTTGGTCACTTCCCAGTCTTTTGCTAGCCTTCACCTGTACTAAGCGGGAATACTGCTTGTGCATCCAAACTCCTTAAACCCCAAAGTTGTTCCATATGAGTCCACTATACCTTCCTATATGCGGTATCTACCTGCCGTTCCAAGTAAATTTGTATGTGCCAAACTCCAAACCTTCAAATGAAATTCTGTTTTGTATGCTCGAGCAGCTCATGTTTCAACTAGGGCTGCCTATATCTTCCATGCTAGGTGGTTTATTCTCACGAGGAGTGGACTCCGCTCCTCATTCACGAGAAAGGGCCGGTAACCGGGATGCCCAGTCCCATGATCCAAAAATATCAAAGCAAATCAAAATAATTAAACGAAACTCCCCCAGGGTTGTTGTATGTTGGAGGCACTCGTTGTTTCGAGCAAGCCATAGATTGATGCTTGTTGGTGATTGGGGGAGTATAAACCTTTACCATTCTGTTTGGGAACTGCTTATAATGCATGTAGTATGGAAGATACAGCCATCTCATAGTTGTTGCGTTGACAGTGAAAGTATGTCGCTCAAAATGTTATTCAGTCTCTATTTTAAAATCGAGCTCTGGCACCTCTACAAATCCCTGCTTCCCTCTGCGAAGGGCCTATCTATTTACTTTTATGTTGAGTCATCATCCTTGATATGAGTGATTGTGAGACCTATGTGTTATTGTGAGTATGGTTAGTTCATAATATTTGCTGAAACTTGAATGCTGGCTTTTCATGTTTACAACAACAAGAGCAAACAAAGTTTGTAAAAGTTTTTCTTTATCACTTTCAGTTTGTCAACTGAATTGCTTGAGGACAAGCAAAGGTTTAAGCTTGGGGGAGTTGATACGTCTCCAACGTATCTACTTTTCCAAACACTTTTGCCCTTGTTTTGGACTCTAACTTGCATGATTTGAATGAAACTAACCCGGACTGATCCTGTTTTCAGCAGAACTACCATGATGTTGTTTTATGTGTAGAAAAGAAAAGTTCTCGGAATGTCCTGGAAATCCACGGAGGCACTTTTCAGAATTAATAAGAATTTTTGGCAAAAGAATCAAGGCCAGGGGGCCCATGGGCTGTCCATGAGACAGGGGGGGTGCCCCCCCTAGGGGCGCGCCCTCCTATCTCGTGGGCCCCCCGGACCTCCTCCGACCTCAACTCCAAGTCCATATATACCGTCTGGGGAGAAAAAAATCGAGGAGAAAGTTTCATCGCGTTTCACGACACGGAGCCGCCGCCAAGCCCTAATCTCTCTCGGGAGGGCTGATCTGGAGTCCATTCGGGGCTCCGGAGAGGGGGATTCGTCGCCGTTGTCATCATCAACCATCCTCCATCACCAATTTCATGATGCTCACCGCCGTGCGTGAGTAATTCCATCGTAGGCTTGCTGGACGGTGATGGGTTTGATGAGATTTACCATGTAATCAAGTTAGTTTTGTTAGGGTTTGATCCCTAGTATCCACTATGTTCTGAGATTGATGTTGCTATGACTTTGCTATGCTTAATGCTTGTCACTAGGGCCCGAGTGCCATGATTTCAGATCTGAACCTATTATGTTTTCATGAATATATGTGTGTTCTTGATCCTATCTTACAAGTCTATAGTCACCTATTATGTGTTATGATCCGACAACCCCGAAGTGACAATAATCGGGATACTTCTCGGTGGTGACCGTAGTTTGAGGAGTTCATGTATTCACTATGTGTTAATGCTTTGGTCCGGTTCTCTATTAAAAGGAGGCCTTAATATCCCTCAGTTTCCACTAGGACCCCGCTGCCATGGGAGGGTAGGACAAAAGATGTCATGCAAGTTCTTTTCCATAAGCACGTGTGACTATTTACGGAATACATGCCTACATTACATTGATGAATTGGAGCTAGTTCTATATCACCCTATGTTATAACTATTGCATGAGGAATCGCATCCGGCATAATTATCCATCACTGATCCATTGCCTACGAGCTTTTCACATATTGTTCTTCGCTTATTTACTTTTCTATTGCTACTGTTACAACTAATACCAAAACCTAAAAACATTTACCTTTTCTGTTGCTACTGTTACCATTACTATCATACCACTCTTGCTACTAAATACTTTGTTGTAGATACTAAGTTATCCAGGTGTGGTTGAATTGACAACTCAACTGCTAATACTCAAGAATATTCTTTGGCTCCCCTTGTGTCGAATCAATAAATTTGGGTTGTACTTCACCCTCGAAAGTTGTTGCGATCCCCTACACTTGTGGGTTATCACGACGCCATACCTCTTAACTCAAACATAGGTGGCCTCGGCCACCGCCCTCTCTTGCAGAGGTGTGTTTTGGCCCCTTGCTAGTGTGTTTGTTGCCGTGTTGGTCTTTCCTCCTTCTTGCCTGTGTTTCTCCATTTCTTTTTGAGCTTAGCCGTTCTGTCTAGTGCCTTTTTGTTGTTGGGCGGTACTACCGCTGGTGGTGCGCGGTACTACCGCTTATAAGCGGTACTACCGCGCACCAACGTGGTACTACCGCTATGGGGCGGGGTCAGGGGGTTGTATCGTGGGCAGGGGGAGGTTTCTCTCCCCCATACCCATTCGCTTGCCCCCTCGCTCTGTCTCGTCTCTCCAGCAACTGGTCGCCGTAGGAGGGCTCCGGCGGATCTCCTTCTCCGGGGCGTCCCTCTCCATTCCCTTCGGTGGAGTCGATCTCCACCTTGTCCTCTTGCCATGGATGCTGGTATTGCCCCCGTTCCCTCTCTCTTCTTGTCTAGATTTCTAATCTAGCATCTTAGGGGCAATAGTGGTTGCATCTCTAGATTTTTGGCCAAATCTAGGCTTGAGTAGGATGGAGAAGGCATCTAGGCAGTTTGGATTAGTGGTTGGTAGAAGTATTTTTGAATTTGGTAGGACGGTAGTGCCGGATCTGACCACGGCGGTAGGAAACCGCTGTTTCCCCGTCTCGAGCATTACTACCGCTCCCTCTGGAGCGGTACTGCCGCTTACAGGTCGCGGTACTACTGCTTTCTACCAAGTTCCATCGTACTCTTACCACTCAGTGATCCTTTTGTTGTTTTTGGTGGCTTATGCTCGTTCTTTCTCGTTGTTTTGCGTGTTCTTGTGTGTGGTTCCAGGTGATGAACATCCTGAGCATCAGGCTCGGCGTATCAACCCCGGTCGTGCCACGTCAAAGCGTTACCGCACAACTGAGTCCGCAGGAGGTTCCTCAAGTGCTCCACCTCCACCTCAACTCAAGAAGAAGTCTGTTGTCAAGCTGAAGCAAACTGGCAAAACCGTGTCGGAGATGCAAGCCAAGTAGTTCTGGGCAAGGCGTCGCCGCAACCCCTATGAGGCAGACCAAGATCCCACTTTGGTCAACCGTCCGTTCTGGAACAGGTTTCAGTTTGCCATATTCTTTGATGTGCTCAAGGCCAAGAAGAACCTCTATGTTAACGTGCGCTCCATCGACACCGACTATATGGAGAAGGATCTTGAGTACTTTGGTGAAGCTCTTCAGATGTGCACTCAACTGAACATTCTTGGTATCATGCAATTCAACAAAGATTATGATGTTGATATTGTGGCCCAATTCTATGCCACGGTTCATCTCGGGACTGATGAGGATAGGACACTGACTTGGATGACCAATGGCAAGTTGCTTTCTGTCAAGTGGAAGGCATTCATGGAGTTGCTTGGGGTGGAAGATCACGGGCTTGTGTCTCTTGTCGGCTTTCACCCTCACCGCAACACAACCTCCACTCACAAGCAAGCTCTCTGGCCCTATTGCACGCTGAAGATCAACCCTGAGACTAAGAAGGAAACTTATGAGTTGCCTGCCTTTCTGGATATTCTTCACCGTGTCTTCCATGAGACTCTTTTCCCTCGCATCGGGAATCTGGATATGGTTTATTCTTATCTCGTGGAAATGCTTCTTTTCTGCCAGCGTGAGAAGGAAGAAAACACTGGCGAGTCCCTGTACATCTCTCATGTTATGTGGTCTGAACTCCTATCTGCCATCTCTGAGCGTAAGTGCCCGATCTATGGTCCTTTCATCATGCTACTTATTGAGAAGGCATGGGATCGTGTCTATCCCAAGGTTATGCTAGAGACTGGAGAGCTGGTGTCTCATGAGGTCAAGCGTCTGAGGAAGAAGGACAATTGGGGCACTCAGGTCCCTAAGTTTGGGGGTGCATCGTCTGCTGCTGCCATGGAGACCGAGGAGGAGGCTGAGGCTGAGGATGATGATGACTATGAGCCTTCTGGGGTCGAGCCCTCTTGGGCAAAGAAGCTCAAGCTCAAGGTAAAGAAGTTGTTCTGCATGGAGTCTCACGGCCAGTACATGTCTCATGTTGCTGAGAAGAAGGCCAGGGGTCGTCACAAGGAGCTCATGCGTCAGATGGGTGTTATCGTTCTCAGTGGATCTGAGGACCGGCTTACTGAGGAGGAGGACTAGGTTCAGCAGCACTGCCCGTGGACAGATTCTGATGCCGAGCAGTTCCCGACCGACGACAGTGGCGAATACGATCACGCTGAGATCTGATGTTCGCGACCTTGCTATCACCTGGAGCCGTAGCAACACTCCCTCTCTTTTTGGTGTCTCGATGCCAAAGGGGGAGAGAGTTTAGGGATTTGTGTCATCGTTGTCTGTTTCGCGAGTGTGGTGTGCTTTCTCGCCGTTTGCTTTGTTTGGTTTTGTGTCAGTGAGACCTAAGTTCCAGACATATGGTGTGAGACATATGCTACCTTATATTTAGATTATCTTTATCTATGTCTACCTAGCTTATGAGTTGCATGCTTATCCTGTTATTTACTCTGCTCTCATATACCCTGCTTAGGTTGTTGGTCTCTAAAATGTAGGGGGAGCGTTGATCCTAGTATGTGTGACGTGCAGTCCAAAGCACTTATCTAGATAGCACACATCTAGGGGGAGCCCAGCTACATTTTAGGATGGTGGGGTTTTGCGCATGTCATATGTCTTTTCCGTTTGTGCAAATCCCGTATTGTCATCATTCCACCAAAAAGGGGGAGATTGTAAGGGCATATTTATCCCCAAGGTGTTTTGGTGATTGATGACAACGCTTTTGCGGACTAATCGTGTGCGTTGAGTTTTTCAGAGATTCATCCTTTGGCACGAGACGATTCCCTCCCCTTGGTGTTTTATTCAAGATGGTGTAGCTCCTTCGTTTCTCTGTTGGTGGACTAGTTTCGTAGGAGTCACCGTACTATCAAGAGGGGATCCGCTTTGGTAAGGCTAGGGTGGAATCAACACGTACACATCCTTATCACACCCGATGTTCCCTTCCGCATCTTTGGAGCTATCTTTCCTCTCCTTGCCTGCCCTGACCTGTCCCAGCGGTAGTACCGCGGTCCTCAGCGGTAGTACCGCCGAAGCACGTCAAGCGGTAGTACCGCTCCCCAAGCGGTAGTACCGCTTGCTGTCTTCGGTCGTAGTACCGATGTGGTTCCGGGCTACTACCACCTCGACTCGAGACCTTAGTTTTCCGTGTTGGGTTTTGCGGCACTAGTAACGGCTGTAGTGGAGGTAGTACCGCTCCAAGCGATAGTACCGCCCCTAGTTCCGTGGTAGTACCGCTCTGGGCCCAGGTCCCTGCTATCCTCGTATGCGCGGCAGTACCGCTGGGAGGGAACGGTAGTACCGCTGGTTCAGCGGTAGTACCGCCCTGCCAAAGCGGTAGTACCGCTCTGTGCGTGGCTGCTTGGGGAGGTAACGGTTGGATTGTTTCCCCCACTATATAAAGGTGTCTTCTTCCCTAAAGTTGACCTACCTCTTCCCCCAAAAGCTCCATTGTTGCTCCAAGCTCCATTTTCGCCCGATCTCTCTCCCTAGCCAATCAAACTTGTTGATTTGCTCGGGATTGGTTGAGAAGGCCCCGATCTACACTTCCACCAAGAGAAATTTGATTCCCTCCACTAATCCCTAGCGGATCTTGTTACTCTTAGGTGTTTGAGCACCCTAGACGGTTGAGGTCACCTCGGAGCCATAGTCCATTATGGTGAAGCTTCGTGGTGTCGTTGGGAGCCTCCAATTAAGTTGTGGAGATTGCCCCAACCTTGTTTGTAAAGGTTCGGTCGCCGCCTTCAAGGGCACCAATAGTGGAATCACGGCATCTCGCATTGTGTGAGGGCTTGAGGAGAATACGGTGGCCCTAGTGGCTTCTTGGGGAGCACTGTGCCTCCACACCGCTCTAACGGAGACGTACTTCCCCTTAAAAGGAAGGAACTTCGGTAACACATCCTCGTCTCCACCGGCTCCACTCTTGGTTATCTCGTGCCTTTACTTGTGCAAGCTTATTTGTGTTGTATCCCTTGCTTGCTTATGTGCTAGTTGTTATTGCATCATATAGGTTGCTCACATAGTTGCATATCTGGACAACCTACCTTGTTGCAAAGTTTAAATTGGTAAAGAAAAGACTAAAAATTGTTAGTTGTCTATTCACCCCCCCCCCCTCTAGTCAACTATATCAATCCTTTCAGCTACGTTCCCCAACATGGCCTCCTTCAAATAGAGGTCGGACGGGAGGAGCTTGCCCAGTGTTGTGTTTAATGTATGCCCGCTCGTGAACGGACGTGTGGCTGGAGTAGGTTTCTCGGCTTCCACGCTGGTTTAATGGAGACGTTTGAATGCAGCAAGGAAGCGTGTTCAGCCAAGCATGCAGCGGGCGGCGCCCTCGACCACCACACCGCTTCAATGGCGGAGGCAGTGAGAGGTCGCATCCGCCCTAAGCCGTCTTCAATACAGCGGCATGAATGCGAGCAGCTGGCGCTGTGCGGGAACGCGCACAGGCGAGGGAGGGGGGTTTAGGTGGGCCAGAGCGGTCAGAAGCGGCCGTGGCAGCGGTCCAGACTCCTGCAAAGCTCCCCACATTTGTCTCCAATTTACGCAAGAAAACGTGCCTGAACCGCCTTGCGGATCGATACATGTCCGCGTTGGATGACTTTCATTCTCCGAACAGCGTGGTCCAGACGAATATGGCGGTTTGAGGATCAGCGTTGGAGATGCCCTGCATTTCCTTATAACCCACATGTGTAGGATATCCGAACACTTAGAAATCAGAAAAGTCATCTTGGATTGCATTGGGTACATGTGCTTGTAGATGAAATCAGGAGTATTATTTTTCCTACATAAATTTTCATTTCAGTCGGCAGTTGGATCATCTTCACTTACGGTCGATATCACTGCACTATGGATGCAGTGAGTACACATTTTGACTCGTCGTTTTCATACGAGACTCCTTTTCGTGTTTGGATCTTCACGTTGCTGGTCGACGCCCTAAAATATAGGCCACATGGTATTAATTTAGAACAAGAGAAAATGGGATTGGAATACATGATCGTAGCCTCGTCAATTTGCCAACCAACGAACCATCAGTTTCTCAATCCTTCTCTGGATAAACAGCGCTCCTGTAGTCAGAGTAGCTACTCCCTTCGTCCGGAAATACTTATCCTCGAAATGGTTGTTTCAAGGACAAGTATTTTTCGGACGGAGGGAGTATCATTTTCCTCTCGTTCCCTGGCAGCTGTAAGCCACCGTCAGGAGAGGCCAGTCCTTCAGCGCCGTTCTCTGACGGCTCCCCTCCATCAGCAACCTCGGTCGTCAGTGGTAAGAGGTTGGCAGATCCATGTGTGTGGATTGTTTCTACTCCTTCGTAGTCCAAGTTTTTAGGTTGTTCGTTGTCTTTGCTTCGGTAGCGACGATGACGACGTTGAATAAAGATTTTTCGGATCCTTCCATGACGAGGTCATCGGTTCTATGGTTAGGGATGGATTTGGAAACCTGTCTGTTCAAGCAAGGATGGTGTGACGGCGGCGGCACCCTCGCGGTGGACCTGTGTCCTCGGGCTTCACCGTTGCGCTCCACCGCCAGCGCGGAGCTTAAGAGGTAGTCCACGAACGAATACAGATTGTGATCTGCATCCACGACATCTGGAAGACGGGACGTGTGCTAGGCTCGTGGTTCGTGGATGGAAGATATGGTTCCTCCTTCGGCGTCTTAGTCGTGGTGGGGTGCCAAATCTGGACTCCGATGGCGTGTCCGCGGTGTTACCCCGGTCTAATTCGTTCAATGTTCAACAGTAAGGGCTTCACTTTTGGTGAGCCACCTTGGAGGTCTGCAAAGCTCATATCAGCGATGGAGCCACGTCGAGCTCGGATGAAGAGGTGATTCGTCATTTTTTTCTTTGGTGGCTCTTGTGGTGGTGCTGGAGGCAGGTGACAGGCGTTGATGTTAAGCTCAGAGATGTTCTGCTATCTTTTCAGTTTTGTCATGTCGGTCCTTACTTGACTTGTACTTTGATTTTTTTAGGGATTTGTACTTTGATCTTTATGATATAAATGTGACACGTATTACCATGAAAAAAAGACAACGCTAACGCCCACACGTGTGGTGGGAGCGAAACCCGCACACACGACCTATAACACACAGACTACGTCACGTCACCGCATGCATTCATGTGAATTTTTTTTGATTTTCAGTTTTTAAAATGTTTTATATCTTAAATGAAAAATCCGATTGAAGATCCGTTTGCACCATTAAATTCCTTGCGACGAGATGTTTGAAACTAGATCTCATATTAATATATTTCGACGAATTTATTTTTGTTAAAAGTTGTCATGTCTATTGCACATGAATTGTCATGGTGTTTACACTGAAGTTGCTATGATATGTTTCAGTTATTTTCTTTTACATTTAAAAGTAATTTTTGACATTTATAAAACGGGAAATTAAGAAACTAGACTTTTCATGAACCATAAACTAAAATTGACATGGTTCATACAAAAAAGAATTTTTATGATCAAAGTACTGGAGTTGCCATTATCAAAATACTAAAATTGCCATGCTCTACAAGCTGAAATTGCCACATGGCAACTTTAGTTTAAGCACTATGGCAACTACAGTGTAAACATAGCAACTTTTGAGGGGGGAAATTCGTCGAATCATATCAACATGGGGTCTAGTTTTGAAGATCTCGTCGAGACGGATTTAATGGTGAAAACGGATTTTTAATTTGATTTTTTAAGTAGGAGATAAAACATTTTAAGCCAAAACCAAAAGGATTTTTGCTGATGTCATCTGTTCACATGTGGCAAAATGATTGAAAAATGAGTGGTAAAGGAAGCGTGTGGGCGATGTGAAAGATGCCACACGTGTGGGCGTTAGTTTTTTCAAAAAAAAAACTCAATTCTTTTAATCACACTGCATTCTTCTTCTTCTTCTTACCCCCACGGTGGCCCTGTTTTTCATGCTTGTTACCGGTGCCCCACTCGAAGTTGATACAGTCAACGCCAGCGATCGAACGAAGAGAAAAATGTGTGAACACGATGAGTGGTTATCGCACGCCATTTGTATGCTCCCTGTCCCTAACCCAACCCGCTAGCCAGGCCACCCCTCCCTACTGCTACAAGAGACAGCAAAATCAATGGGCGCGCCCCCCGTTTGTCTTCCCTCACTGATGAGAGCAGCTGAGCGGGCAGCGGATATGCGGCCATGGCGCCGTGAGGCTGGTCACAATGGGCAAGAACATAAGCTAGTAACTTCACATTTTCCTAGACTATGTTACTACCTCCATAGTGGGTAGGAACATCTATGTAGTGTCATGCAATGATGTATTTATTAGGTTATAGACTCATTGTTTCTTGGAGTGTGTGATGTTCCGGTAACTTAGCTAGTTACCACAAACACCTCTCTCTTCATTAAATACGTGCCACATAAGCAAAGTTGTATTGGAGTGTGTGATGTTACTAAGGCTGGTCACAATGGGCAAGAACATAAGCTAGTAACTTACACATTTCCCTAGACTATGTTACTATCTTCATAGTGGGTAGGAACATCTATGTAGTGTTATGCAACGATGTATTTATTAGGTTATAGACTCATTGTTTCTTGGAGTGTGTGATGTTCCGGTAACTTAGCTAGTTACCACAAACATCTCTCTCTTCATTAAATATGTGCCACATAAGCAAAGTTGTATTGAAGTGTGTGATGTTACTCCTAAGTTCCTCCCCATTGTGACCAGCCTAAGTTCCTCCCCACTGTGACCAGCCTGAATGTCATGTGGAGGGTGCAACGCGGCTGCATGGCCAGTGTGGAGACCTTTTCCGTGATGGAGTCCCACCGGCGAAGCTGCAGCACAGCGGAGCGAGCTCTTCCAACCGATTCCTCTCACGCCTTCATTGCGCCATTAACTACGCCTCACCACCTCAACTACTCACTCACTCACTCCCCGCTCCTCCACTTAAACCCCCCCCTCCGGCGTCCCCTCATTCCCGTCCCTCCCACTGCGCACCGATGCCATTGCCAGCCTAGCCAGCAGCCTTCCACGACCTACTTACCTAGATCCGCCGCCGCGCCACGCGACGTGCCGGAGAAGATTGACCGAACCGCGCTTTCGCTTGACCTTTGCTGATCAGCGATGGAGATGCAGCTCGCGGCCGTGCTCGCCACGCTCGCCCTCGGCGGCGCGCTCGTCGTGCTCTTCTTCGGCAAGTGGTGGCAGCCGCTGGCCGACGGCGACAAGCGCGTCAAGGAGCTCGACGACGCCGTCGAGGCCCTGCTGCAGCTGCGGGCCGACGTGCTCAAGCAGCTGGACGGCGCGCCGGAGCCGGAGCAGCCGCGCGCGTGGCTGCGGCGCGTGCAGGACGCGCAGGACGAGGTGGCGTCCATCAAGGCGCGCCACGACGCGGGTCAGCTCTACGTCGTCCGCCTCCTGCAGTACTTCCTCACCACGGGCCCAGTCGCCGGGCTGGCCGAGAAGCAGCTCAAGATCGTGCGCGCGATTCAGGAGCAGGGCGCGGCGCTGCTCGAGGCCGCGCTGGCCACGCCGCAGGCGCCGCCGCCGCTGCTCCTCCAGCCCGAGGAGCTGGAGCTCCCGCCCGAGACGGGGTCCGGCAGGGCGTACCTCAACGAGGCGCTCCGCTTCCTCGGCGACTGCGACGCCGCGCTCGGCGTCTGGGGCGCCGGCGGCGTGGGCAAGACCACGGTGCTGAAGCGGGTGCGCGACGTGTGCGGCCGCGTCGCGCCCTTCTTCGACCACGTCCTCCTCCTGGCGGCCTCCAGGGACTGCACGGTGGCGAAACTCCAGAAGGAGGTCGTGGCCGTGCTCGGCCTCCGCGACGCGCCGACCGAGCAGGCGCAGGCCGCCGGAATCCTGAGCTTCCTCAGGGACAAGAACTTCCTGCTCCTGCTGGACGGCGTGTGGGAGCGCCTGGACCTGGAGAGGGTCGGCATCCCGCAGCCCTTGGGGGTGGTGGCCGGTCGGGTGAGGAAGGTGGTCGTGGCGTCCAGGAGCGAGGCGGTGTGCGCGGACATGGGCTGCCGCAAGAAGATCAAGATGGAGTGCATGAACGAAGACGATGCGTGGAGCCTGTTTGAAGCGAACGCCGGCGAGGAGGCCATCCGCGGCGACGCCCAAATTTCCACACTTGCAAGACAGGTAATCAATCACTCGATCCATCTTTGCCTACTTTGGAAAACTCGGATTTGCTCTCTTTTTTCCTGTCTGTTAGCCGCTTTCTCCTGAAACAGGAGCGCAGATTTTGTGGTCATAGACGTGGGGCAGGTGTACTAGCTTTTGTGCACATGGATATGGGGCACGCACAGCTGTTTGATTTGAGAAATTCAAAAAGGCAGTTTAAAATGTCTTGAAATTTTCAAACAAAATTTTGATGAAAATTTGTCAGATGAAGAGTTAGTTGTGAATTTTGATACAATCTGTTTTCAGAAGATACAAAAATTGTGGTCAAAACAGTTATAAGTTCATACAATCTGTTTTCAAAGTATAAACAATTAGACATAATTTTGGACCAAAATGTGCAGATCCACACTTCATACGCCAATAGTGATGCTGGTTCAGAAGCAGTGTTGTTGGCTAGCTTAATTACTTTGTAATATTGGTTATATGAGTCCATTTTGATCATACCTTGAGAATTACTAGGTCGTGAACGAGCTTATTCCCCATAGGGATTACGCAAAGACTAGTATACAAATTTCCCAACAATCAACCTGAAAGCATGTAGAAGCTTGAGAAAACTGTGGGTGTGCCCGTGCACACATCTTATTTTTCGAAAAAGTGAAAACGGTCCAACACACATCCATTGATGCATGCAGTCATCTTCATTGCAAAGTTTTGAATCCATACAAATAACAATAAATAAAAGTTAGCTCCAATAGGCTAAAAAAACACACATCCAAAAGGCAAGAACTCCCAAGGGAACATCTGACGGGGCAATCCAAAATTGGTAGTTATCCAAACACACTTTGAACCCATAGGTCAGCAGAGAACCAACTTGTGATTGGATGATTAGGAGAACAGATCAAACCCCAGGTCAGCCAATAATTTGGCAGGGCAGCTCCTGGGTTATCGTCGAATGGATATCTTCTGAATTTTACCAAGCAGTAGCGTAGGAAGAATATAATTACCGGATAATCAAATAGCACGAACGAGAATATCGGATACAAATTGAATCCATGTCTGAGATACAAATGGAATCCATATCTGAGCCGGAGGGACTGTGTGACTTTGCTCTTATCATAAGCTCTAATTTTGCATCAAGATTGGCGATGCGATGTTATGCAAGGAACAAAATGGGCCAAGGTTCTGCATTTTCTGCAAGTCTTTTTTCCGACAAACATGACAATTTTGTACATCTGCAGCATATTGTGTACGCATCTCTGATTGCCTTTGGTGTTTACAAGTTCTCAGAACATATATGATATTTCATGGATACTGCTAGTGCGAGTACAAAAAGATGAGAATACATTGGGTGTGGGTGGCTAAGAAAAACGGGATTGCTAAATCTCAATTGACTGAGACTTAAGTCGTTGCTATGTTCGTGAGATATTACGTGGAGATCATGCAATTTATTTTTATTTTTTTCCTTTTTCTCTATACGTTGTGTCGCTTGACTAAGACTGGTTAAGTCTCGGTCGACCGAGATCTGTTCAGATGAGCATTTGATTTCTTCATAAACATTTCTACCTAAATCTCTAATAGCTTTGCTCTACTGCTCAACAGGTGGCTGCAGAATGCAATGGCATGCCTCTCTTCCTCGCCACCGTCGGCCGTGCCATGTCCAACAAACGTACAGCAGAGGAGTGGAGCGATGCACTCGACAAGCTCAAGAAGCCGCAGCTCACGAGCAGCGCGCCCGGCCATGACAAGAGCGCGCACCCTCTCGTGAAGTTCTGCTTCGACAGCCTTGAGAGCGACACGGTGAGGGAGTGCCTCCTGACCTGTGCGCTCTGGCCGGAGGACCACAACATCTCCAAGGACGAGCTCGTGCAGTGCTGGATCGGCCTGGGCCTCCTCCCCAAGTACGACGACGTCGACGAGTCGCTCCGGTTCGGGCACACGGTGGTCTCCATCCTGGAGTCGGCGCGCCTCCTGGAGCAGGGCGACAACCACCGGCACAACATGTGCCCGTCCGACACGCACGTCCGGCTCCACGACGTGGTCCGCGACGCGGCGCTCCAGCTCGCGCCCGGCAAGTGGCTGGTCCGCGCGGGCGTCGGGCTCCGGGAGCCGCCCCGCGACGAGGCGCTGTGGCGCGACACGGAGCGCGTGTCGCTGATGCACAACGCCATCGAGGAGGCCCCCGCCAAGGCCGGCGGCGCGCTCTCGGACGCGCAGCCGGCGTCGCTCATGCTGCAGTGCAACCGCGCCCTGCCGCGGAGGATGCTGCAGGCGATCCAGCAGTTCACCAGGCTGACGTACCTGGACCTGGAGGACACCGGCATACTGGACGCGTTCCCGATGGAGATCTGCTGCCTCGTCAACCTGGAGTTCCTCAACCTGTCCAGGAACAGGATCCTGTCGCTGCCCATGGAGCTGAGCAACCTGAGCCGGCTCAAGTACCTCCACCTGCGCGACAACTACTACATCCAGATCACGGTGCCTCCGGGCCTGATCTCGCGGCTATCCAAGCTGCAAGTGCTGGACCTGTTCACCGCGAGCATCGTCTCCGTCGCGGACGACTACGTCGCGCCGGTCATCGACGACCTCGACGGCAGCGGCGCGCGCATGCCGTGGCTCGGCATCTGGATGGACAACACCCGCGACGCGCAGAGGCTCGCGCGTCTGGCGCCGGGCGTGCGCGCCCGGTCGATCCACCTGCGCAAGCTGGACGGGGCGCGGACCCTGGAGCTGCTATCGGCGCAGCACGCGGCGGAGCTCGGCGGCGTGCAGGAGGGCCTGCGGGAGCTGGTGGTGTACTCGTCCGACATCGAGGAGATCGTGGCCGACGCGCACGCGCCGAGGCTGGAGGTGGTCAAGTTCGGGTTCCTCGCGAGGCTCCGTGTCATGGAGTGGTCCCACGGCGCGGCGTCCAACCTCCGGGAGGTGGCCATCGGCGCGTGCCACGCGCTGACGCACATGACCTGGGTGCAGCACCTCCCGTGCCTCGAGTCGCTCAACCTCAGCGGCTGCAACGGGATGACGAGGCTGGTCGGCGGCGCCGCGGAGGGGGGCAGCGAGGCGGAGGAGGTGGTGACGTTCCCGAGGCTGAGGCTGCTGGCGCTGCTGGGGCTGCCGAGGCTGGAGGACATCCGCGGCGGCGGCGGGGAGTGCGCGTTCCCGGAGCTGCGGAGGCTGCAGACCAGGGGGTGCTCGCGGCTGAGGCGCATACCGATGCGGCCGGTGGCCGGCGGGCAGGGCAGGGTGAGGGTGGAGGGCGACAAGCACTGGTGGAACGGGCTGCAGTGGGCGAGCGACGACGTCAAGGCCTGCTTTGTGCCGGTGCTGCTCTGAGGCTCTCGCGCTCACCGAATTGGAGTTTTGGCGCGTCCTTGGCCTGTTTGATGGGGAATTCCGTTTGATGGTGGGTGATAAGATGGCCAGGAACAACGAACAAAGAATACATGTAATTTTTTTGGAATTTATTTTGAGAAGACAAGGAGATTGGTTTGGGCTTTCTTTTCTTAGTTTTGATTTTCTTGTTGCATTTCATTATCAATTGAAGTAAAGAATCAATACTACTCCCTCCGTCCGAAAAATCTTGTCCCAAACTTGTCCATCAAATGAATGTATCTAACAATAATTTGGTGCTAGATACATCTATTTGAGGGACAATTTTCTCAGACCGAGGGAGTACTGTATGTTGGCAGTAGCTGTCGTGGTTCTAAGTATGACAGTAGAATGGGGGTAGGTATGAAGAGGCAAGATCCTAGCTATGGAGTAGTTGTACACACGAGTGTTTAACGAGTTCAGGCCCTTCTCTGAGGAAGTAAAAGCCCTACGTCTCGGAGCCTGGAGGCGGTCGACTGGTTTATGTGTATGAGTTACAGGGGTGTGAACCCTTCTACCAATGGAGGGGGTGGCTTATATAGAGGACGCCAGGACCCCAGCCAACCCACGTAGCAGAGGGTTAAAGTACATTAAGGCCAGGCGTTACTGGTAACGCCCTACATAAAGTGTCATCATGACCATTAAGACTACTTAATTACAGACCGTTTGGATACAGAGTAGATCCTGAACTCCTGATGGTCGAGTAAGTCTTCATGGTCGAGTGTCTTTAGGTTCGTCGAGTGTCTTCTAGTTGGTCGAGTGGAGTCTCTCTTGGTCGACTGGAAGGTAGCTTCGTCTAAGGATGTCCTTGGGTATGATACCCTAGATAGGTCCATGACCCTACCCTAGGTACATAACATCATCATTAGCCCCCGAATGGATCGAGGTTCGAGTGAGGAAGGAGTTGATGATTTTCTCCGACTTATTTCCTGTGCTTTGATTATGTCGTATCTTGGATCGGCGATTTTTCTTTCGGCGTTGGCGTCAACTTTTACTTCAGTCGCCTTGATCCATTCTTGTCTTCTGTCGAGTGAACTTTTTGAATTTTGGTGAACTTCCGAGCAACGGATCGCAGGAAAGATATCGTCTGACAGATTGATCTGCTGTTAGCGGATTTTGCGGGATCCGAAATTTGGGAAGCGCGCGAAGTGGGGCGGACCGCGGCAATCGTATGGGATAAGGCGTGGACGCCTCGATTTCCGTGCCGCCTTTTTCGCCACGTATCGTGCGTGCGCGACTATTTCGGGATGTGACAGGATCGCCCGGACCCACTCGTCAGCCACTCGGAAGCGCCCTTATATAAAGCGCCGGGGAAGGGTTTTTTGAACAGTGCCTTCCCATTCTTCTCTCCGCCCTCTTTGCCTCCGCCCACTGCGCCTACTCTCACCTCCGCCCATCCACTCCTCGCGTGCTTCGCCGGCGACAATGGTGAAGGAGAAGACGGCGGCCTTAGAGCGCGCGAAGAAGGCGACGACGACGGGGAAAGTGAAGGGGAGACCGTTCAGTCGGGGCGGATCTTCGTCAAGGTCCCGCCTGCCGAAGGGTTGGGTCCAAGGGGATTGGATCCGCTCGACCATCACTGGGAAAGATCTCAATGACCTGGCCAATGAGGGACTGATCCCCCACGGGTCAGCAAGGCTTCCGGGGACCGAGTGTCAACCGCAGCCGTAGGAGGGTGAGTGCGTTCTCTTAGCCACTCATGTAGACCGTGGTTTTTCTCTGCCGCCGAGTGTTTTCTTCCGAGGGTTTCTAAATTTCTTTGGGGCGCAACTCCACCATTTCACCCCCAATTCCATCGCCTATCTTGCTGCCTTTGTGTCCATGTGCGAGAACTTCCTGGGTTGTCGACCACACTGGGGTCTCTTTAAGCACATATTCACCTGTCGCTCACAGACAGTGAAAAAGGCGAGTCCGGACGATGAGAGGACTAAGGTTATCCAGATGTGCGGTGGTCTTGGGATTCAGATGAGGAATAAGAGTACTTTCCCGGCCATGACCCTTCCTGAGTCGGTCAGAGGGTGGCAGTCGACTTGGTTCTACTGCCAAGACGAGTCGACGCCGGGGCAGTCGACTGGTCTCCCTCCATTTTCCATGGACCGAGTGGACAAACCCTCTTCTCTGAAAGTGCTTCCTGAGGAGAAAGTTCAGGTAAAAATGCTGATGGAGCGCGTAGTCCAACTCGTTAGAGAAGGAGTGACGGGTATGGATCTTCTGGAGGTCTTCCTTAGACGGCGCATCCAACCACTTCAGTACCGAGGCCATCCGATGTGGCTGTATTGTGGGACCGAAGACACCACTCGAGTCCATCCAGAGGCGGTCGACGATGCCACACTGGAGAGGTGGGTGACCGCAATCACGTGGAATAAGGACAACCCTCGAGGGGCCAGGAGGATCCCACCACTCGACTGTACCTACACACCGGACACGGTATGACCATTTATTTCCAATTGCAATCTTGCTTTATTCATTCTGCTTCGCTGTGAATTGGTCGAGTGATCTTTGCTTTGCTTTGTTGTCTGACAGGCCACCACGGAGTTGTACTCGATGCCCAGTGGAGCGCAGACGCCGACTGAAGAGGAGGAAGGAAGTGGGGGCGAAAGCCCGGAGGAGTGGGATTTGGATGTTGACGATGATGATGAGGCTGATGACTCTGATGAGGAGGAAGAGGAGGAGGAGGAGGAAGTTGCACCTCCCCGCTCGGAAAGACGCTCGAAGCTTGTCCATGATCCCGCGACTGAGCGTGGTAAG
Organism: Triticum aestivum; assembly: GCF_018294505.1. Lineage (NCBI taxonomy): Eukaryota > Viridiplantae > Streptophyta > Magnoliopsida > Poales > Poaceae > Triticum > Triticum aestivum. Next base: position 464,729,139 of record NC_057804.1, read on the forward strand.
GGGGTCGCAAACGCTACCCAGTCGACCAAGCGCCCTCGGACTACTTCTCCGGCGCCGACTGAGAAGGCTCCGAAGCAATCTCGAGTGGCACCGTCGAAACCTGCGAAGGTCTTGCCGAAGATGAAGATGGTGATCCCCACTATCTCAGGGTAATGGTAGTCTTGAATTTTCCCTGTTTCATGAACTTGTTCTTGGTCGACTCATGGGCCAATCGACTGACTTCTGGAACTGCAGTGCTGCTACTTCCGATACTTCGGCCAGGGCTGAAGACCACGAGATGGAGGATGCTGTTACCTCAAAACCTGGTATGACTCTTGTGATGTCGTTTTCAGTCGATTGACTTATTGTCTCTAATTTTGATTCTTTCTGCAGCTTCATCTAACATTGTTATTGATCTTCCCGACGACGACGACGAGGAACCACCAAGGCAGAGGAGGAGCAAGAAAGCGTCTGCTGGCAAGGCGACTCAGGACGTGCCAGCACCCGAGACGTTGGTCGTGGAGGGAGACAATGTCACTCGGCCTACCGTAACCTTTGCGGTGCCGTTGACGAGTGCTCGTCCTTCGTCGTCGAGTGCTGCTCAACCCTCGCTTTTCTCAACCTACCACGTTCCAGAAGACCAAGCTAGTGCTGCTAAAGAAGCAATACGCCAAGCGGGGGTCATGATGGAGCAAGTGAAGGCAATACGAGAAGCCAGCCAGGCAGCCTATGACGCCAGTTCGGCTCTTCAGAGTAATGTTCAGGTCAGTCGGTCACTGCCTGTTCTGTTAGGATATGATATCTGAAAACTCTTCTTTCTGAAATTCTTAGAGTTTGTCCTACACCCACTGGGTGTGTCGATTGAAATTCCGGATTAGTGGGGGCACGCTGAGTGCACCCACTGGGTGTAGTCCCCAAGGCTATGGTCGACTGCTGGCAGTCGACCATAGGCTTTATGTCTTAAGTTTTTTCCTTACTCGACTAGGTCGAATAGATTCATAGACCGGTGGGGGCACGCTGAGTGCACCCACTGGGTGTAGTCCCCGAGACTGTGGTCGACTGCTGGCAGTCGACTATAGTCTGAAGAACATCTCCCCGTTTTTTTTGTTGGTCGACTGGTCGACTCTAACTGATGAAACTAGTGGGGGCACGCTGAGTGCACCCACTGGGTGTAGTCCCCGAGACTATGGTCGAATGTTTGTATTCGGCCGTAGTCTTAGAAACGCTATGATTTTTCCTTACTCACTCGGAAGTGAATTGTCTTTGACATCTGTCGATTGGTTCTTCGTAGAAATCCTGTGACCTTGCGGCTCGTTATACTGAGTTGGAGAACAAACACATTCAGCTCGAGCTTGATCTGAAACTGGCCCAAGAGAACTTGACGAAGGCGAAGGAGGAAGCTAAAGGTATGCTTGGTGAGGCCTTCGACGACTGCCTTTGCCTCTCACTTGTTTCCGAATCTTAATCTCACTGTAACTTTGCAGACAAAGTGAGGGATGCCCTGAAGAAGCAAGACCTTGACTTGGCTGAGATGCAAAAAACTGCTTTAGAGAAGACCAAGCTTGCAGATGAGAAGCTGGCTTCAGTGACCAAGCTTGAAGAAGAAAACACCAATCTGAAAGCTGCTCTTGATGCTGCCAACCAGGAGGTCAGTCGACTGAAAAGTGACAAGACCACCCTGAATGACAAGGCCAGTGAGTTGATGAGAAAGAAGAACGATCTGGAGGCTTATCTGGGTGGACTCGCCAAGAAGTTGTTCCTCATGCTTGAAGGTAATCTTTTGTATCAAACAAATATTTTAACTGTAACCTCCGACTGTTGTCTTGACTCGGTGGTTGTGCTTGCAGAATTTTGCCAGAACTTTGAAGAGGAGACTGGTCGACTGGAAGTAAACCTGGACCCCATCAACTCTCCCGTGAAAGATGAAGTCGCCATGAATGTGCTCCGGCTTGAATCTCGTGTTGCTGCTGTCATCGACTATCTCGCAAGGCTGAAGGTCGCAACTTCTCGCATCGACACAACACTCTGGCCAAGAGAGACACTCCAGAACGACCTCGAGTCTCTGATGACTCGACTGAACGAGGTCCCAAGTCGAGTGCAGGAGTGGAAGAAGTCTTCGGCCAGGTGCGGTGCGGATGTTGCTCTGTCTCTGGTCCGCGTTCACTGCAAGGATGCACGAGAGGACAAGCTGGTGGCTCTTAGGGTGGCTAATACCAAGAAGCACGATTTCCGATCTTTCATGGAGACCTTCATTGCTGCTGCCACTCGGATTGCAGATGGAATTGACCTGGACGAGTTTGTTGCACCTTCCAGCCCTCCACAGGAGGGGTAAAAAACTTCTGAGCTTGATACTTTAAATTTGCCTCGGTATGCCGAGTGAGTTTTGTAACCGACAAACCTTAACAGGCCTAGCGCCTGAGCACTTTCGGTTCCGTTAGGTGTTATCCGAACTTGGATTCAACGTTGAATATGTTTGCATTTGGTTTGAGGTGTCTTTTGCAGGTTAAAGCGAAGCGCTCATTGCAATCGACTTGTTCCCCAATACACTTAGGCGAGCACTGGGCTGCGGCTAAGCCCCGAGTGAGAGGTTTGCCCTCCACTCGGTAGGATTTTCAGATACTTAGGCGAGCACTGGCTGCAGCTAAGCCCCCGAGTGGGAGGTCTGCTCTCCACTCGGTAGGATTTCAGATACTTAGGCGAGCACTGGGCTGCAGCTAAGCCCCCGAGTGGGAGGTTTGCTCTCCACTCGGTAGGATTTCAGATACTTAGGCGAGCACTAGGACTGCAGCTAAGCCCCCGAGTGGGAGGTCTGCTCTCCACTCGGTAGGATTTCAGATACTTAGGCGAGCACTGGGCTGCAGCTAAGCCCCGAGTGGGAGGTCTGCTCTCCACTTGGTAGGATTTTCAGATACTTAGGCGAGCACTGGGCTGCAGCTAAGCCCCCGAGTGGGAGGTTTGCTCTCCACTCGGTAGGATTTTGTATTGGTGGCGTAGCTTGGAAGGAGAGGGTAGCAGTCGACCTGCACCTCGTCCTCCTTGCAGAGCGCACATTGTATTTGTGGCGTAGCTCGGAAGGAGAGAGTAGCAGTCGACCTGCACCTCGTCTTCCTTGCAGAGCGCACGTTGTACTTGTGGCGTAGCTCGGAAGGAGAGGGTAGCAGTCGACCTGCACCTCGTCCTCCTTGCGAAGCGCACGTTGTATTTGTACTTAGGCGAGCGCAATGCTGCAGCTAAGCCTCCGAGTGGAAGGCTGGCTTACCACTCGACAGGATTTTGTTTATCTTAGGCGAGTACTTGGACTGCAGCTAAGCCTCCGAGTGGAAGGCTGGCTTACCACTCAACAAGATTTTATTTATCTTAGGCGAGTACTTGGACTGCAGCTAAGCCTCCGAGTGGAAGGCTGGCTTACCACTCAACAGGATTTTATTTATCTTAGGCGAGTACTTGGACTGCAGCTAAGCCTCCGAGTGGAAGGCTGGCTTACCACTCGACAGGATTTTGTTTATCTTAGGCGAGTACTTGGACTGCAGCTAAGCCTCCGAGTGGAAGGCTGGCTTACCACTCGGTAGGATTTTGTTTATCTTAGGCGAAACGGATTTCGCAGCTAAGCCTTCGTGTGGGAGACTGGCTCACCACTCGGTTAGGATTTTTTTTACAGACTTGGGCGAATCGGATTCGCAGCCAAGCCACCCACTGGGGGATTGTTTTGTGTGGACAAAAGAAATAACGATTACTGGGAAAATTATAAAGCTCTTGTCTTTGATAAATAAACTACAGAAGTACTTTTATTACAACTCATCCGAGTGAATACTTAAGTGTAAAAGGGGCGGAGAAGCTCCGCGTTCCAAGCTCGGGGCTCGTCGATCTGATGCTCGACATTGTAAAGACGGTATGCTCCATTGTGGAGAACCTTGGTGACGATGAAGGGACCTTCCCAAGAAGGAGCAAGCTTGTGTGGTTTCTGCTGATCCACTCGGAGAACTAAATCTCCTTCCTGGAAGGCTCGACTCTTCACGTTTTTGGCGTGGAAGCGACGCAAGTCTTGTTGGTAAATGGTCGATCTGATCAGAGCCATCTCCCTTTCTTCCTCTAAAAGGTCGACTGCATCCTGCCGCGCTTGTTCTGCTTCAGCTTCGGTGTAGAGCTCGACCCGGGGAGCATTGTGGAGAAGGTCACTCGGCAAGACTGCTTCAGCTCCGTAGACCAAGAAGAATGGAGTTCTTCCAGTCGACCGGTTGGGCGTGGTCCTTAACCCCCAAAGCACCGAGGGAAGTTCGTCGACCCATGCACCAGCCGCATGCTTAAGATCACGCATCAAACGGGGTTTCAACCCTTTGAGAATCAAACCGTTGGCTCGTTCTGCCTGTCCATTCGACTGTGGATGAGCGACTGAAGCATAGTCGACTCGTGTGCCTTGAGACGTGCAGAAAGCTCTGAACTCTTCGGAATCGAAGTTTGACCCGTTGTCAGTGATGATGCTGTGCGGGACTCCATATCTGAATATCAATTCTCTGATGAAGCTGACAGCAGTACCGGCATCGAGGTTCTTGATGGGTTTAGCTTCGATCCACTTGGTGAACTTGTCGACTGCTACCAGCACATGGGTAAAACCGCTTCTGCCTGTTCTCAAAGGACCGACCATATCCAAACCCCATACTGCAAAGGGCCAGACGAGTGGTATAGTCTTCAAAGCTGACGCGGGCTTGTGTGACATATTGGAGTAAAATTGACATCCCTCGCACTTGTCGACTATCTCCTTCGCCATTTCATTCGCTCTTGGCCAATAAAATCCGGCTCGGTATGCTTTGGCCACGATGGTCCGAGAGGACGCATGATGGCCACAGGTCCCCGAGTGGATGTCATCAAGGATTATTCGACCTTCCTCCGGTGTTATGCATTTCTGACCAACTCCAGTCGCGCTTTCTCTGTACAACTGTCCCCTTATCACGGTAAAGGCCTTAGATCGGCGGACGATCTGTCGAGCCTCTTCTTCGTCCTCCGGGAGTTCTTTCCTCAAGATATACGCGATATATGGTACTGTCCAATCGGGAGTGATCACTAAAACTTCCATGATCAGGTCGACCACTGCTGGGACTTCAACCTCAGTCGGATCCGTAACACTCTTAGGTTGCGGAGCTTCGTCGGTAAAAGGATCTTCTACGACTGACGGAGTGTGGATATGCTCCAAGAACACATCACTGGGGATGGCTTCTCTCTTGGATCCTATCTTCGCCAAATCATCAGCTGCTTGATTTTTCAGTCGGGGTATGTGGTGGAGCTCTAACCCTTCGAACTTCTTTTCGAGCTTCCTCACTGCATTGCAGTATCCAGTCATGGCTGGGCTTCTAACGTCCCACTCCTTCATCACCTGATTGACCACCAAATCTGAGTCGCCATAGACCATAAGGCGACGGACGCCGAGTGAAATGGCCATGCGCAACCCATACAAGAGTGCTTCATATTCTGCTTCATTGTTGGAGGAATCAAAGTGGATTTGGAGCACATATCTGAGTTTATCTCCTCGGGGGGAAACCAAAACAACCCCAGCACCAGAACCATTTAACATCTTAGATCCATCAAAGAACATGGTCCAATGCTCCGAGTGAACTTGAGTCGGCTGCTGTTGCTCAATCCACTCGGCAAGGAAATCTGCTATAGCCTGGGACTTAATGGCTTTCTTTGCCTCGAATTTGACATCAAGGGGAAGGAGTTCAATCGCCCATTTAGCCACTCGACCAGTTGCATCTCTGTTGTGCAGAATCTCTGACAATGGTGCGTCGCTGACGACTGTAATGTCATGATCAGAGAAATAATGAGCAACCTTCTTCATGGTCATGTAGATCCCATATACAAGCTTCTGATAATGAGGATATCTTTGCTTCGATGGGGTCAAAACTTCAGAGAGATAATACACTGGGCGCTGAACTTTGAAGGCTTTCCCTTCTTCTTCCCGCTCGACCGTAAGTACTGTACTGACGACTTGTCCTGTGGCTGCAATATAAAGCAACAGAGGCTCTTTGCTGATTGGAGCAGCAAGCACCGGCTGGGTGGAGAGCAGAGTTTTTAACTCGGCAAACGCTGCATCAGCTTCTGGAGTCCACTCGAACTTGTCTGCCTTCTTCATCAGTCGGTAAAGGGGCAATGCCTTTTCACCGAGGCGAGAGATGAATCGACTTAAAGCGGCCAAGCATCCAGTAAGCTTCTGGACGTCGTGCACACGCACAGGGCGTTTCATTCGGAGTATGGTGCCAACTTTTTCTGGGTTAGCATCGATTCCTCGTTCTGAAACGAGAAAACCGAGTAACTTTCCGCCAGGTACTCCGAATGTGCACTTCGATGGATTGAGCTTGATATCATACCTTCTGAGATTGGCAAATGTTTCAGCTAGGTCAGTCAATAGGTCGGAACCCTTTCGCGACTTGACCACGATATCATCCATGTACGCTTCCACATTCCGACTGATTTGAGTGAGTAAACACTTTTGAATCATTCTCATGAACGTGGCTCCGGCATTCTTGAGGCCGAATGGCATGGTGATATAGCAGAAGCACCCGAATGGAGTGATGAAAGCTGTTTTGATTTCGTCAGGTCCATACAGACGGATCTGATGATACCCGGAATAAGCGTCTAAAAAGACAATCTCTCGCACCCTGCGGTCGAGTCGACAATTTGGTCGATGCGAGGGAGAGGAAAATGATCTTTCGGGCAGGCCCGATTGATATGTTTGAAATCAATGCACATGCGAAGTGAGTTGTCCTTCTTGGGAACCATGACGACATTGGCGAGCCACTCGGAGTGGTATATCTCTCGGATAAACTCTGCTGCAAGGAGTCGAGCCACCTCCTCGCCAATGGCTTTTTTCTTCTGAACGGCGGACCGTCGAAGATGTTCTTTAACAGGTTTCGCTTTTGAGTCGACTCTAAGGCGATGCTCAGCCAGCCCCCTGGGAACACCCGGCATGTCAGCTGGCTTCCATGCAAAGATGTCCCAGTTCTCACGGAGGAACTGGATGAGCGCTTCTTCCTATTTAGAGTCGAGTGTTGTGGAAATATGGGTCGGAGCTGCATTGGGGTCAGTCGGGTGGATATGAACTGGCTTCGTCTCCCCAGACGACTGAAATGCTGACTCTGTGGCGGGCTTCTTGGCCCGCAGCAAATCACTCGGATCTGCATTCTTCTTGTATTCCTCCAGCTCTACCACTGTTATCTGGTCATCCGCAATCTTTGAGCCTTTCTGGAAACACTCTTCTGCCTTCTTCCGGCTGCCAGTGATAGTGATCACGCCTTTGGGGCCAGGCATCTTTAATTTGAGGTACACATAACATGGTCGAGCCATGAAGCGGGCATAGGCTGGTCTTCCCAAAATAGCGTGGTAGGCGCTTCGGAAATCCACGACTTCAAATGTCAGCTTCTCTTTGCGGAAATGCTTCGAGTCGCCGAACACTACATCCAGAGCTATTTGGCCGAGTGACTCAGCCTTCTTTCCAGGGATGACTCCGTGAAAACTCATGTTGCTGGAACTGAGCCTGGACATCGGAATGCCCATTCCCTTGAGCGTCTCTGCATACAGTATATTCAATCCACTGCCGCCATCCATCAATACCTTCGTCAGTCGAGTGCCTTCGACGACTGGGTCGACCACCAGCGCTTGCCTCCCAGGGGTGGCAATGTGAGTAGGGTGATCAGACTGGTCGAAAGTAATGGGAGTTTGCGACCATCTCAGATAGCTTGGTGTCGCCGGGGCGACCATATTGACCTCACGGTTGATCACTTTCAGTCGACTTTTGCTCTCTACATCAGCAAAAATCATCAGAGTGGAGTTGACATGAGGGTACTCTCCATCACTGTCCTCCTTGTCCTCGGCCTTGTCCGACTCCTTCTCTTTGTCCTTCGGCTGTTTTCCTTGAAACTGCTGGATTAAGAGCCGGCACTGGCGAGTGGTATGCTTTGGGTAGATGAAGTTACCCTCTTCGTCTTTCTTCGTGTGGATATGACACGGTAGATCCATCACGTCATTACCTTCCTTATCCTTTACCTTCTTGGGGTTCCAAGATCCTTTGGGCTTCCCTTTGAATTTGCCCTGAGTCACGGCCAGAGCCTCTCCAGGAGCAGCTGGCTCGGCCTTCCGCTTCTGCTTCCGACTGGAGTTTCCTTTCTCCGACTGACTCGGCTTGTACTTGCCACTCCGGAGTCGGTCCTCTTCTTCGCCATTGGCGTACTTGGTGGCTATTTCCATCATCCGACTCAGGGTCATATCTCCAGTTCGACCAAACTTCAGGCTCAACTCTCTGTTCTTGACACCATCCTTGAAGGCGCAGACCGCTTGATGGTCTGACACATTCTCTACAGTATGATGCAAAGTGATCCATCTCTGGATGTAATCTCTCAGTGTTTCACTCGACTTTTGTACGCAAACTTGCAGCTCTGTCAATCCGGCCGGTCGCTTGCAAGTTCCCTCGAACGTCCTGACGAACACTCGGGAAAGATCTTCCCAGGTGTAAATGCTGCTAGGAGCTAACTGATTCAACCACGCCCTGGCCGAACCCTCTAGCATAAGTGGCAAATGCTTCATGGCCACCTCATCATTACCGCCACCAATCTGAACAGCCACTCGGTAGTCTTCAAGCCAAGTTTCAGGCTTAGACTCTCCGGTGAACTTACTCACTCCAGTCGCCAACCTGAAGTTGGGGGGTATCACTGCGGCTCTGATGGCTCTGCTAAAGCATTCTGGACCTGAAACATGGACTCGGCTGCTTGTGGGCACATCTCTGTTATGGCCACCTCTATGAGCTCTGTTCCGGTCGACCAAACCTTGCACGATGATGGATCTCGCGTCAAAGCCCGGCTCTCTGGGGTCGACTGGAGCTCTCCGCCCAACACTGAGTTGGCGTCTGTCATCTTGCTGCCGGTGGGCGTTAGACCCACTTCTCGGGAGAGGAGTGGGCACTCGACGCCTGTCATCACGATTAAATCGATCATCATAGTGATCCCGCCGGCCTTCACGTCCCACGCGCCTCGGAGGCGACCTTGGACTGTGAGCCGACTGGATAGTATTCGCAGCGACGGATCGACTATGAATCCTGTTGCGCGACTGTGACACAACTGAATTCTGATCTCCTGCCGCCCGGAGCAAATCTCTGATCTGCATCAAGCCTCTTCCAGCCTCCGACTGAGAGGGCTGAATTGACTCCGCTATACGGGCTGCAGCTGCCAAATTCTGAATTGGGGTTCGATATACCTGAGTCGGTTGCGGAAAGAGCTGACGTCGGTTGGAGTTGGTCACTCGTTGACACGCACGCTCGTCGAGTGCTCGTTGGAGATTTTCCAGTCGAGTGCGTTCAGCCAAATTGGCCAAACGCGCCTCTTCCAGGGCACGAGCCTCAGGAGTTTCTCCTGCAATAGGAGTATGCAGGGCATCCATGTTCCAGCGGCGAAGTTCTTCCCTCTGCTGAGAAGTGAGTGGCTCGGGCTGATACTCTTCGTGGGCCTGAGCGGGATCGCCTCCGTCGTCCATCCCGTCGTTGCGGGGGAAACCGGGAGGACTACGAGGCTCGTTGACCATCAGGACCTCTGCCGCTGGATCACTGCTATCGCACTCGGGATGCAGTCTCTACGGAGCCAGTCGACAGGTCGAACATGCCGTAGAGAGATTCGTCGGGCTCAATTGCCGCGACTTGGGTGGTGGCCGATTGGCGAGCCACTGCATGTCTCACCCCATCGCTGGAGCCTCGACCGACCGGAGCGCTTGCGCTGGCGGGAGACATGGAGGGAGGACGGCACAGGAGTCGACCGATATGGGGTCGACGGCTGCCGCAGCAGGACGCCGCGGACACACGCCCGAAAGTGCGTCGCCCCGCGGACGGGGAGCGCGTCGATGTCGAGTGGTGCCTCCTGGAGCCAAGCGGAGTCGTCGGCGATGAAAGCAAGCGCACCGAGACGGATCTCGCGGCCCTCGACCAGAGCTCCGCCGGAAACCATGATGAAGGCGATCGGACAAATTGCAACTTCTCCAAAAAAGTCGCTAAGACACCTGCCCCACGGTGGGCGCCAACTGTCGTGGTTCTAAGTATGACAGTAGAATGGGGGGTAGGTATGGAGAGGCAAGATCCTAGCTATGGAGTAGTTGTACACACGAGTGTTTAACGAGTTCAGGCCCTTCTCTGAGGAAGTAAAAGCCCTACGTCTCGGAGCCCGGAGGCGGTCGACTGGTTTATGTGTATATGAGTTACAGGGGTGCGAACCCTTCTACCAGTGGAGGGGGGTGGCTTATATAGAGGACGCCAGGACCCCAGCCAACCCACGTAGCAGAGGGTTAAAGTATATTAAGGCCGGGCGTTACTGGTAACGCCCTACATAAAGTGTCATCATAACCATTAAAACTACTTAATTACAGACCGTTTGGATACAGAGTAGATCCTGAACTCCTGATGGTCGAGTGAGTCTTCATGATCGAGTGTCTTTAGGTTCGTCGAGTGTCTTCTAGCTGGTCGAGTGGAGTCTCTCTTGGTCGACTGAAAGGTAGCTTCGTCTCAGGATGTCCTTGGGTATGGTATCCTAGATAGGTCCATGACCCTACCCTAGGTACATAACATCATCAGTAGCCTCATGGCTGATGTGTATGCATTTTTTTTTCTTATGAACCTGTCCTGGCATGTCCTCCTTTTCTTTTCAAAAAGCTAGCACAATGGCCTTGGCAAATGAGAGGGATAATGTCATATTTGAGTGAAATTTGTTCCTAGTTGCACAAAAATATATTTAATAATATTTTATTTTCCAGAGGCATTAGGACTGGAATATCATAAAAAAAACTAGTGATGGACAGGGAGGTGTGGAAGTTAGATGTCCACGTGTTAGAACAATAAATTAGTTTTGAGATCTTGTGGTTTCCAAGTATAGCCTACCCCAACTTATTTGAACAGCTGTTGTTATTGTTTTTAAGGTGGTTGTTGAAAATATGAAGAATTGGTTCCTATCCTACATTGGAATGTGAATCAATTCCTACAAACCAAAGGGGTTCAAAAAAAAAATTCTTACCCTATACAATTCCTACAAACCAAAGGAGGCTAGGTGGTGGCCTAACTCCTTGGGTTATTTTCCTTGGCTTCGTGACAATGCACGGGAATTGTGCAAGTGACCCTAACGTCCAGTTTACGGAGATTTAATACACTTTAAGAAAACGAGAGTACCACATTGGAAACTGCCATACTGCTAACTATATGAAACCGTATTGCCAAACTGCTAACTATATGAAACCTTATGTAAGGCGTTATTACTCCCTCCGTTTCTTTTTAGTCTGCATATAAGGTTTGGTCAAAGTTAAACTTTGTTAACTTTGACTAAGTTTATACAAAAATATATCAAGATTCATAATATGAAATTAATATTGTTAGATGCATCATGAAATTAATTTTCATACCATATAGCTTTAGTATTGTAGATGTTGATATTTTTTCCTATAAAGTTGGTCAAACTTTATAAAGTTTGACTTTGACCAAATCTAATGTGCAGACTAAAAAGGAACGGAGGAAGTATCCAATATGTGAGTATATGAGATATACTAAATCTTAAAACACTTTAAGAAAACGAGAGTACCACATTGGAAACTGCCAAACTGCTAACTATATGAAACCTTATTGCCAAACTGCTAACTATATGAAACCTTATGTAAGGCGTTACTACATCCAATATGTGAGAATATGAGATATACTAACTTCTTATATGAGACGGAGGGAGTATATCACTTCAGATACCCTTCGAAACAAAGAATATGTCACGCACACACATACTCCCTCTGTCCCATAATATAAAAACGTTTTTGACACTAGTGTAGTGTCAAATAGTGTCAAAAACGTTCTTATATTATGGGACGGAGGGAGTATCTCCCTACTTAGAATCAAAATCATGCATACAGTAAACACGCAACTTCGTAACCGCGTCACAACCCCGGGGTAAGAAATTAGATCTCCTCTCAGTGGTATTAAATAACTTTAATAATTTCCTGTACAAAATGTCCTGGAATATCAAGAGTACAAAAGCCTTGGTTTTGTACTTCGGTACCACAAATAAGAACATTTGCCACAACATTTTCTATACACACTTCAATCAATCTAAAAGCTAAGCTCACATGTCACACCGAACAATAGAAAAGCAATCAACAAATTTAGAACCTTTTGAAAGGAAATGTGCTCGGGCCCTTCTGGCATTGCACACGTACTCCGTAACATTTGGCAACGGTAGAACACACTCCAGTTATTTTCACTGATAACTGTGCTGCCTTTTCTTGGTTAGCCCCAGACAAATTATTCCATGATGTTCCACGCAGGTCTCCATGCTGCAAAGTGACCTCTACCGTCTGTCCAGGGCAGATTATACCAGCTGCTGGAGAAACCTGTGTTGAAGACATGTTTCACCCTCAGTGCTCAAGCATTAAGCTCAGTGTTGAACAAGCATCAATAAGCAGAAGCATCTTACAGTAATTAGACTGTTCTAAAATGAAGTGAACCAATATAAGGAGTCAGGACAAGGCATTAACCCACCTTGAGCCAGGTAGGGAAACCGGCAGAATCTGTGCCAGAAGAAGTTGGTGCTTGGCCAGTGATCTCAAAACAAGCTCTGTCTTCTGGACTTCTGTTTTGTAGTTTAAAAATATAGGGAGTTTGGTCTTGCAGAATGATGTCATTGGTGCTCACATTTGCTTCAGGGAATGCTTTTAGCCCCTGGAGCAAGTGCAACACTTTCTTATTTGAACTCATGATCTCCCCATATTTCTGCCTCATCGTCTGTTTGTCAACACGTGCAACATCCAAATTGAACAAGCATTTTACAGGTTTGTGATCACTGTCTGTTGCTTCCATGCAAGAGTCATACCTTGAAATATAGAATAATACAGTTCCATAAGGTTTCTATGTACTAACAGAGAAATGGATGCTAGGTACACAGGACAAAATAAGACCTGACTTCAGAAATAAAAAGTATTGTATAGCTCAAACCATCTGTCTGATTGGACATCTGTTTTCACCACTGATTTCGTAACGACAAGTGCTTTAAAATAAGATCTCAGTTGACTATGTTTCGAGAAACCTATTTGGACTCTTTTGTTGCCAGGCAATAACGCATTAGTCGCCACCCTATTTTGTAACAAGTCACCACATGGCAACTTAAATTGTCAGGTGGTAACATTGAAGGCAAAAAAGAAAATTCATCGAAAGATACCAACATGGGGTCTGGTTTTTGAGCTCTCGTCAAAACAAAGCCAACGGTGAAGATAGATCATAAATCGGCTTTATATTTAAGAGTTAAAATGTTTTAACTTTCGAGTTACATGCATGCAAATAGCAGAATGAGAGATGGACTGGTGGAAGAAACGTCGTGCTCTAGGACAATCGAGCACATGTTCATGCGTTATTTGTGCCCTGCTAATATTCTTTATCCAGTGAGATAATCAAACAACAAATGACTTACAGTGATACTGAACAAACCACAGGACAATCCAAGGAACACTCAGTTCCTGAACTAGCTTGGCTGTCACGGTATAGAACCCGGTCACACCAGGCAGGAATGCGTTTCTTCTCGCTACAATCATACCCTACAATAAGAGAAAAGTTTCTTCAAACGAAGTGTTCAGGAATCTTTAGGAGTTCAGGAGTATTATCAACTCATAAGGATCAAACTGGTACTGTATGAAACATTATTGCTGTGATAAGCACACACTAATATAACTAGAGGTTTGCCTTGGTACACCGCCCAAAAAGTGTACTATTGATGCAGATCAATGATACACCAGTGGCTGGGTTATACATCCCCTCCCTAACCAAGTGAGCTAGCCTCACTTATCTTTACATCAGCTTCCTCCAGTTGTTACCAGATTACAGTCTCATACCCTTCTAGAAATTTACTTTACCATTCTCATTAATCTACATACATGTTATATAACGTTAGTACATAAAGTCGTCTCCAACCTCACAACAATGTGTCAGAGCCGAGGTCTGGCAAAAGGTTGCTGGATCTTTATGTTGGCCGGAAGTTATTTCTTTTCAATGAGGTTCAATGTTCTCTAGATTGCTTAGAAGTAGCCTGCCCTACTCGAGCCAACTAGAAGAAAATCCTCTCCATGCAAATCAGCACCTCTAACCGTGAAGACCGGATGCACAAAATATAAGGATACCATTTAATATTCTATTGAACGAAACTGCCATTTTCAAAGTTTTTTAGAAAAGGGCAGGGTGGGGGTTACTGAAGCAGGCCTCACGCAACTATCATCAGAATAACTATACCTGATAAGCCAGTTTTGTGTTTCTCAAATTTGTAAGTAGGTGGGAATTGGAAATCTCCTTCACGTAATCCCTGGAAGACTCTCCCGGATCTCATTTCTGCTCGCAGCTGGTCATTCTTCCTCAGCCAGTCAAAGCGTCTCCGGGAAACCAACCCCATTGCCTCTTCGTACGAAATATCGTAAAGCCGGTAATTGAAGTCACCAAGAAAGACAATCATGTCCGTATCTGACAACTCAGGCATTCTTGATCCCTATGATAGCAACATTTTGGTAATGTTACAATCTCAGATAATGGATCTAGAAACAACTCTATCCACTGTAAAAATAAAATGAAGGGAAGCAACAACATACATTTGCTTGAAGAAGCTGACCGGCAGAACCAGAAACTGCAACATGAAAAGAAGTTGAGTAACAGTGTGTAAGATTAAGAAGTTCTGAATTCTTGGCACGATTCTTCATTGTGATTAGCAAGGTTGGCCAGACATTTACAAAGTTGAACGCCATCATGCAGAAAAGTTAACAAGAAGATTGAGCAATTACTTGATGTTGTCAATAATCCACTTGAAGGGGTGGCAAAGGTCATTGTTCTAAAGACATGGTCAAAGTCTTCATTCCGCCGGCTCACAGCTTCCATATGTGCAGCGAGATGACAATTTATAAAACAAATGCTTCTATCATGTATTCTCATCCTCAATCCGACTGCTCCCTGAGACAGTGAAGTACATTACAAAATGTAGTAAACTAAGCTGAACTAAAATGAAGCCATAATGCTGCTTCTATACTCCCCCACAACTAAATTAAGCGAATATTTAAGCAGAATTGTACCATGCCTGCTCGGCATCCCGTAATAACTGACCAAAGGCAGCCATGCCCAACCAGGAAGCATGAGCAATGTGCACAGTCCTGCCCAGGAGGGATACATCGGCAATGCAGAATACATCACAGTAGGAGGATATATGACTCAATTTGGTTCCAGTAAAGTTTGGATCAGGTATCGCAAGATTATATCCCTAGTTTTAGTTAATTGCATCCGTTAGAAGTAGAGATGGAATCAGTGTGCTAATACGGCTGCCTCATCTATATATGAGGTGCCTATAAGTACTATCCATACCCCTATCATCTCTTCTACACAGATCTTGTTACACCTGCATGTAGAGGACCTCAGCCTCGACCTTCTTCCGTCACTGAAAAGCTTCATGGCAATTTGGTAACAGGCGCAGCCGCTGATAAGGCCGTGGCGGCTCCTGGTCAGATCAAGGTATGGATGGCAGCGACAATCTCGCTAGCCAGATGGCTGCTATCGGAGAGGCTGAACCAGACTAACAAGATCAATACCAAGATCAGCAGGGTGGATCAACAGCAGTCCACACAGCTGCTATTAACTGAATAGAAGGCACATGCCAAGATCACCATAGTGGTGTCCTCTCACTCAGAACTTGTTCCCCTGGGGGCATCCTGGCAGATCCAAAAGCTGTGCATGGCTTCTCACTGCTAACAGCCACTGCTGCCACCTCCATAGAACACACTGCAGACTGGACTGCGCCACATCTACAAGTAATTCTCGATGTTTGAAGGCAAGGAATATTGTTACCCTAGCTGAACTGCTACAAACAACCTTTAGGAGATGGACAGGAAGGTATGGCTAGAGTCCTATCACGTGATGGGGGCCGCACAAACATGGTAGCACCACATGGATTGACATGACAGTGTCCAAACTGGAAGCACTTCACCTAGCTTTTCAACACCAGTTTCAGGCCGTCCCTACTAGCAATTCCCTCATGGAATTGGTGTCTATATGACGAAGTGGCTCGCTGTGTCAGTTCCAGGAGCAATTTCTGACACGGCAGATCCTCTGAGAGAAAAGAAGCAGATCCAACTCTTCACCATCAGATCACAGGAGCCGCTGTGAACAGATATCAAGGTACAAGCACCAGAACTTTAGAAATGGTCATAAGGTTGCCGTACATGTCAACCTGATTGCCAAGCCTGCCGCAGTGGGCTCCCTTCTGGTAAGCAATAGTCATCAAAAAACAACCTGCTGCCAAGCTGGGTAATTCGCCTGTCATGGGAGGTGCAGAAACTACAATCACTGCACCATATGCTATGGTCCACAACTGCACCGGGAATTTCGTGCCAGCACGCGGCAGGGGCCATCCCGTGCAAAGGCTTAAGTGTCCAATGGTCAACAGCAAGCAAATGGTTTGCACCAGCCTTTATATTAGCACCCTAATCTCTTCATCATCGTGAAGCAATCGCCACGATCTCTAGGCGATCCCATTAGACGGGTTTGACATGGTATAGGGAACACATAGTTCACAGCAAGATTTTGGGGTTTCACGCCTAATATCTAGATCAAGTTGTATTTACACAACAAAGGAGTTGGGCATATATAACAACCAGCAGAAAACGTTCATTTAAATCAAACACTACTTAAAAATAAATGGCTGATGAGTATGATGGCAAAATGGTGAGCTGAAATAAAAACTATATTGACATTTGACATCAAGTCACAAACAACATGTCTAAGTTACCTGCTATGAATAAGAAATATATTAATAGGACAACAAAAGTACCTTGTTGCCAGAAAGAATACATTAACAAGACAACAAAAGTACCTTGTTGCCAATAGCGCGTCCTAATCCACATGCTACTGCAGCATTGTCGATATCACCGACAAAATGCTTCAGATTTGTTCTTACCCTGAGGAAAGAAAAAAACTCAATAACTTCTACAATTACAAAGGAAAAAAAACAGAAGGATAAATACCGAAAAATAGTCCTAGACAGATTACCATACAGCAGTAAGTAACCCAGCCATCTGCCTTGAACCAACACGCTCAAAAGAGCGGCCTTTCAAGATTTGCCCAATTGCATCCAACCACCACTCCCCGTTTGGGCTTCCCTCTAGCCCTACCTAAAGCCAGTGGAAATTATATCAGGATTACAGCTAGCAAAAAATAGCATATATTTTTTTCTATATTTATGTTTATTAATATTCTAAAAAATTAACATGAGAATTAACTCTTAATAGGTACTCCCTCCGTTCCAAAATATACGGCATATACATTTTCAGAAGTCAAGTTTTGCAAAGTTTATAGAGAAAAATATCTACATCTACAATACCAAACAAATATTATCAGATACATCGTGAAATATATGTGTATACTGTATTTATTTGGTATTATTGACGTTGACATTTTTCTCTATAAACTTGGTAAAACTTGATGGAAGTTACTTTTTGGCACACACAAAATACACTATATTTTGGAACAGATGGAGTAGTAAACAAACCACCTTTTCCCAGTGGCTTTGTGGCACAAGGCTTGCATGCCTCCAATTGAAAGCAAGTCATTTGATATAGAATAGCAGCTCAACCAATAGGATTGCGAGTAAATTTTTATTCAAGCTCAAAAGATTGCACAACAAGGCAATATATTCAACTATTCATGCCACAGAAATTGCCAACTAACCAGTTGATCACAAAATGTTCCAACATTCTGGTTTTGTGCACGTTGCCACAATCTGACTAACCCTCAGTAACACAGCACATATCATGATAATATAGATGATTATGTGTAACAACAATGATGTAATAAACGACGAAAACCTAAATTTTTGAACTCATCGGTTTTACCGTTTCTTTAGCTGCCGACATTGCAAGAAAACCAGCGCCCATCTCCACCTCTTGCAGTCCAACTACTACTACCCCAACCTCTTGAGTTGGGAATTTCAGCCAAGCTCTTAGTGACTCATAAGATGCTTTTTCTTGCCCAACATTCCAAGAACATACTAACACCTTCATGTATTCAATGTTTTTGTATGATGTCTCTTTCTCCGTCAATTCAGAACGCAAAATGCTGTCAGCAGGCCCTGGAGATGATAAATTCCATCCACGGACTCCCCCATGACCAGCTAATGTAAATATATATGAACTTCCGACAGCCATACTCAGAATTGGACTACTATGTGCAATCCATCCCCCCAGCAAGTTGCCATCCAGGTCCAAGAGCTGGATGTTGCCATCCATGTACCCCACCCACAATCTTGTGCCAAAGTTGAAAATACTTTGAACAGAAGATGAATGATGCTGAAACTCTTGCAAACGATTACCACTACCATCCCATTGAGCAACTGAGCCATTTGCAGATCCGGTCCAGATCATCCCATCCATTGACATTACTAATGCTTCTATTCTTCGAGTATCATCTCCAAATCCTGCTTTAGCAGCAACACGCCGAACTGCATCAGCTGCTCCCATCAAAGCATTCCGTGATCTCTGGAAAAAATTAACAGGACTACGAGCTTTCTCTTTCTTCGGAGAGGAGAAAAGGTTTTGTTTTGTTTCATGGCCATATGGATCCTGAGCAGATAAGACGTCAAAACGAGTATCAACTTGGCCATCCACATTTACCACTTTCAGGAGGTCCTTAGTGCGAGAATCCCTATACGGCAAAATAGAGAACAAGAATAAACACAAATATACGAACAGCTGGACTAGTGTAAGCAAAATACAACAGTAACAGGTGAATGGACACATGAAGTGTACCAGAGTGCAAATGAGAGGTAACCAGCACTCCATACTTTCGATCTGGAATTGTCAGACAATAGAAGTTTTACATCTACGGAAGGTAAGGGGCAGGCCCCTCCGTCACTGACCATGGTCCAAAGGTCAATGAATGATCTTTCAACTAAAAGGGAGGCCTTACACTTTTCTTCTCGTTCTAAAGCAAGAGATTTCTCAATTGCTTGTCCATTCCATACTTTAATTATTCCACCTTCAGATCCAGACCATAAATCACCTATGATTGATGCAAACAAGATCAGAATTGAACTAGTCCAACTGCAATTAGCTTGTTCAACAATATGAATTCTAACTGCTAAAAATAGTATAGCTATGAAGAAGAATCATAAAGTTGCAAGCAGTAAGCCACCATCTTAAACATATAGGCTACCTGAATAACAAATTTCAGCAGCTCATGCTGCGGATCTAATAGTTGCATGCCTTATCTGCCTTGTAGATTTCACTATCAATGTTTGGTTGTGTTAAGATGGATGGCATAGTTTTATTAGCATAGCACAATATATATATATAGTTCAGGACTTGTTGTTAATCTTCTAGCAATTCGGAAAAACAAGAATGGAAGCATGTCAGGACAAGTACTGGTACTTCGTTGACCAAAATTAAAATCTCTCCACAACAGATTGTCCTGGGGATGCTGATACTAGAGGGTGAACTCTGGGAGTTGGTTTGCATGAGTAGTTGCATGCCCACTGCTGCCAATATGCTGCCAGGCCCCTTTTAACAAAAAAGAAACTTCTCGTAAGCTGTTAGCAAGCTAGTCTGCTGTAACTGTGTGAAAACAATTTTGTGAATCTAGTGCAGAAACTAGTGCGCTGAACAATGTGTGAAACTGTCTTTGGCAGGTGTACTGTTTGCATGTCTTCGCGAGAAATGAAATATCCCATTTTACAGCAAGTGTAATACAAGTCCATTTGGATCAGACTGACAGGTAATATTTCAGTTGTTGTGAAAATATAATCCCAAGTAAGTCAAATCATAACAAATTTCGTGAATAAACCTACCCCCTACCAAAGAAAAGTTCAAGGTCGTGGACTCTTGAGTTGCCCTCCACGACCTTGAACTTTTCTGTTTGCATATCTTATTGGACTCTCGAGTTGCCCTCAACGACCTTGATCACAGCGGTCGAGCCATTGCCGAACTTGAAGGTGCCGGGCACCATCTGGTTCGGCTCCGCACATCACCATGTCGCTGGTCATGTGGTCCGCCACCACGGTGTCGAGGTACCAGGCGGCGTCAGCATCCTCAGGTGATTGCATCAGGACCACCCACGCGTGCTCCTCGTTAAGGTAGACGCCCTCCTCCCAGTTGCCATGGCAGCATATTTCGTTGGTGTGAAAGGGGCTGCCGTGACAGCGTTTTCTGCTGCCTGGCAACGATCTGGCCCAAAACCCCTGCCATGGCAGGGATTTGGACGGCTCAGTGATAAACGTAAGCAACAACTCCTCGATCATCAGCAGCGCAAGACCTTCGTCGTCCACCTCACGATGTGAGCCTCTTCACATTTCTTCTCTCGACAGTCACGGGCCCACTAGCCCGCCTTGCCGCAGTAGCGGCATTTGTCATGGTCCGTGTCAGCAGAGTTGCCACCGGCGTTGCTGCTGCCTAGAGGCGTTCTTCCCCTTCGAGTTCCAGCCGCTGCATCCACAGGCATTCCAAATACTATGGGCCATTTTCAGTGCTGACGAAAGTGAGCTCTGTTTCCTACAAGTTGGAACTTCTTGAGGGCTGCCAGTTGCATCCAACATTTCATGTTAGCTAGCTGAAGAAACACCTAGGTCCCAAAGCAATTCCAAACCCAACTTTACCTTTACTGAATGTTGATGGCCCGATATTGGTGGAACCAGAAGAACTACTGGAGAGCAAGCTCATCCCACATGTCCAGGGCAACATCACTATTCCCGTGATTCAGTGGCACGTCAAATGGAGGAACATACTGCTGGAAATGGCAACCTGGGAGCACTCCACATTTATCCGGAAGCATTTCAGACTTAAGGGACAAGTCTGAACTTCAGTAGGGGGAATTGTCATGCGCGAAGCGTTCCCTTTGAATACCTCATCTAACGCCGGCTACATTATCTGCAACTCACTTACTGTTTCGCGTCCATCTTGATCAACACTAGGGCCCTCGTCTTTGATCCAACGTCTCCCTTCAAAAATACCACTCCTGGGATGAACGTGCTGTCAGACAAGCTGCTTTACCATCCCTTGCATTTACCTACTTTTCACTTTACCTACTTTCCAGGCTATATAAACCAGGAAGGAGACCCTAGAAACCATCTTGTTCGCTTTGCGTTAAACCCTAGCCGCCTCTGTTCGACGTTCGGCCCCTATTTGCTCTTGTTAAGCTTATCTTAATTAACAATTGAGCAAAGTAGCTACATCTCTGCATATTCTTGTCTCGACCTTGCTTCCATGTTGAATCTTGTAATCAGACCGTGATACCTTGTGGGAATACAAGTTGCATATTCCTAACAGAAGTGATGTGTTGGAGGCTGCTTGCAGTGGCATGCAGCGCACAGATCCATGGGGCTGGTGATAAAAGTATATTGTGAAGTCAGAGCTCGAGGCAGATCATGTTGAAGTGGCGGTTGGCTGTGATGTGGGTCAGAGGATAACGGCATCAACACAGGAAGGGCATGGGTTTGGACTTGGATCCATGTGTCTTAGTGGTCTGCCCTCACAGATTAGTAACACTGGGTACTTCTTGATTCATGCAAATTTTAAGTGGGAGAGCATAGAAACAATTCTCTAAACCAATTAGGTGGATAACTTTATTACATTATACCACATGGAGAGGTCTGCAGTCCTTGTGACTAGATAGCTAGATGTAGATAGCTGATTTCACAGGATACATTGCATTGCTCGGACAGGGCTTTAAGTCGGAGCTATTTGCTTCAACATTTCTAGAATTAACTGCAATATTTCAGGTAAAAGATAAACTACAGCAGTGTTGGGCATCATAGACACTACTATATATTCTACAATAAACTAAGCTATTCAGCGTCCCTTCTATGTTAGATAAATTAATGAACTGTGTGTTCCTGCTGATATATTCGACTACCTTGAATAGATATGTTTCAGCCACTGGTTTACAGATGGTGGTAGTGTAAGCATGAATGCCATTAACCACGGTGATCAATTGCAATGTACAATGTCAGAAAGTTGCATGAAAATCATACTGATTGACATGAAACTGGGCCAAGGGGAATTACCATAAGGAGAGATGACCATCGCAAATACTGGTCCACGGTGTGCATCCCACCCAATGCGCTCCCCGGCCTCCGGACCTGGGTCAGCACCCCAACCCATGATCCGCCCGTTGGTGTGGCCGCTCCACACCAAACCGCGGCCGGGATCAGCCACGAGGCAGATTGCAGGCGGTGTCTTGCGCGACTCCCGAAAGGGCGCGCTCGCCTCGTCTCCCCACCGCCGCGGAGATGTGGGTGATCGGAAGGCATCCGCGAGGTCCCAAACCCTGACGCCAGCCTCGCCCGCCGCCCAGAGGTGAGTGGAGGCCCCGGCACCAGGAGCAGCACAGCAGGCGAGAGCACAGAGGGCGATGCCAGACTGTGACTCCCTCGGCGGCCTCGGGCGCAGCTCCAGCGGGGGCGGGCGGTCCGCGCGCACGGCGGCGCGAGGGGGAGGGCGGTGGACGCGGGATTGGGATGCGGACGCGGCAAACTCCGAGAGCGAGTTGGAATGGTGGGGGCCCGGGGGCGGAGGGCAGACGTCGGCTACCGCGGGGAGAGAAGCGGCCGAGAATGCCGGGAGGGAGTGGCTGGGGTGGATGGGCTGAGGGGCAATAGCGCGGTGGAGGGAACCGGAGAACGAGGCGGAGGCGGATGCAGGAGGGATGGAAGTGACCGGAAGGGATGCTGAGCGGAGAGCCGATGGAGCGGGAGGGGAGGTGGAAGGGATGGGAGCAGGGGCTGGCGGAGGGGTAGGGGGCGAGATGGAGGCGGAGAGGAAGAAGTCATCGGGGACGTCGTCCCACGGGGAGGAGACGACGGCGGCGGGTGTCGCGGTATCGCCGGGATCCGCCATTGCGGAGATCGGGGGTGACAGCCTGACAAGTAGGTGAAGGAGAAAGGACTTGCGCGGACGCGGCTTGACTCCCCTGGACGTGCTCCCATGTCCCATCCGTGCTTCCGCCCGCTCATTCTTCATCCCACGGTTCTCCTCCCACGTCTTTTTTTCAGCCAAAAGAAACACACACAAAAGAATCCTTGCTAGCATAGCACCCTTTGAGTTTATTTTGACCACATAGCCCACAATTTCCAACATTAGCATCAAGAGCTAGGTCACACGATCATGATACATCCATTCTGTATCATTATTTTCTAATGTTATTTAGAGTGTTTTTAATCATTATAACACTATGTGGAGTAATTCTAATGTATTTTCTCTCTTAATATGCAAGGTTTATCTGAAGAGGGAAATTGTCGGCAGCTAGAATTCTGGACCTGAAAAAGCTACGTTAGAGATACTTATTTTGCACATCTCCAAATGAGTTGAAATTTCACGGAGATTTATTTTGGAATATATAAGAATTATTGGAGAAAAGAAGTACCAGAGGGGGCCACCCAGGACGCGCCTACCCCCCCCCCCCCCGGCGTGCCCTGGTGGGTAGTGGGGCCCCTGGCCAGCCTTCGGTGCCCATCTTTTGGTATATAAGCTTAAGTGTGAGGTAAAAGGGGTTGAGCCATGGCTACGGTGATTAGCTTAAAGGGGTTGAGCGAGACGAAGGACACGAGTTTACACAGGTTCGCCCCCTCACGGTGGATGTAAAAGCCTACATCCTGCTTTGAGTTGTATTGCTTGAGTATCGATTACAGGGGAGCGGAATCGCTTAACCTATCTATCGATGGATTGTAACTTAGGTTTAACCAGTTGCAGGGACTCGCCTTTATATACACAGGTCGAGGCCCTGGGCTTACAAGAGTCCAGGTCGGGTCATACTCCGTGACCGACCCTGGTTCTAAATCGCATTGCCTTGCTCGGCAAGTCACCGTTGGGTGTCTTACACCTCCGGGTCACGCGTCGTCTCCGGGCCTTGGGCCTTCAGTCGGCCCGCCTCGTAAGTCGCCTCCAGGCTTCATGTCTTGGCTTCCTGGGCCTGCCTAGGCTTCATTGATGAGTCGCCAACAGTGTAACCCGACCCCTCCTGGGCGGGTTACACCGTGGGGTTGTATCCCCAACATTAGGCCCCAGATTGATTTGAACTTGTTCATGTCAATCTTCACTTTCTGGTTGGCGAGTCTTCCTTGGTTCTTATAGAAGTTTAACCTTGAACAGATCTTTGTAACCTGCCATAAAAAAGGATGACATCATCTTTCTAAATTCAGAAAAACCTCATGACGTCACAACGGATCTTTGCATTAATCAACCACTTCGAAAATCGAGGCACCCATTTTGCTATAGTAGTTATGACGCCTCTGTTGGGAAACGTAGCATGCAATTTTGAAAAAAAATCCTACGCTCACGCAAGATCTATCTAGGAGATGCATAACAATGAGAGGGGGAGAGTGTGTCTACGTACCCTTGTAGACCGAAAGCTGAAGCGTTTATCATGCGGTTGATGTAGTCGTACTCTTCGTGATCCGATTACGATCCAACTGATCTAGTGCCGAACGGACGGCACCTCTGAGTTTAGCACACGTGCGGCTCGATGACGTCTCCTCCTTCTTGATCCAACAAGCAGGAAAGGAGAAGCAGATGGGATCACAACCAACACGACGGCGTGGTGGTGATGGTGGTGGTGGAGCACTGAAGCGCTTCGCTAAGCATCGTCGGGACGAGGCGGTGG
This sequence comes from Triticum aestivum, assembly GCF_018294505.1. Lineage (NCBI taxonomy): Eukaryota > Viridiplantae > Streptophyta > Magnoliopsida > Poales > Poaceae > Triticum > Triticum aestivum. The sequence goes on from NC_057804.1 coordinate 464,753,776, forward strand.
AACTACGGAATAACGGGATAGACAGAGGGGCGCCAGGGGCTTGGTGTGTCCTCTTGGGGTGCCCCCTCCTCTCTATATATAGGTGGAGGGGCATGGCAAATAGCCTCTCCAAGCCCTAGGGTGCAGCTAAGGGGGAGAGGACTTGGACTCCAAGTCCAATCCTATTCCTACTAGGACTCCTTCCTTTTTTGCCTTCCCTAGCCACATGGGCTTTTAAGGACTTGGTGCGCCTAGCCCAATAAGGCCAGGGCACCTCCTTACAGCCCATGTTAGCCCTTGGGTCATGGTGAACCCACTTGCAAACTTCCGGACCCCTCCGGAGTCCTCTGAAACCTTCTGGAAGCTTCTCGGTACAATACCGAAAAAACTGCACCTTTTTCGGAACCCAAAATATGACTTCCCATATATAAATATTTACCTCTCGACCATTCCAAGACTCCTCGTGACGTCCAGGATCTCATCCGGGACTCCGAACAACATTTGGTTACCACTCATCAAATATCCTAATACTACTCTAGCGTCAACGAATGTTAAGCGTGCAACCCTGCGGGTTCGAGAACTATGTAGACATGACCGAGACACTTTTCCAGTCAATAACCAATAACGGAACTTGGATGCTCATATTGGCTCCCACATATTCTACGAAGATCTTTATCGGTCGAACCGTTATGACAACATACGTTATTCCCTTTGTCCATCAGTATGTTACTTGCCCGAGATTCGATCGTCAGTATCTGCATACCTAGTTCAATCTCGTTACCGGCAAGTCTCTTTACTCGTTCCGTAATGCATCATCATGCAACTAACTCATTAGTCACTTTGCTTGCAAGGCTTCTTATGATGTGCATTACCGAGAGGGCCTAGAGATACCTCTCCGATGCTCGGAGTGACAAATCCTAATCTCGATCTATGCCAACCCAACAAACACTTTCGGAGATACCTTTAGAGCATCTTTATAATCACCCAATTACGTTGTGATGTTTGATAGCACACAAGGCATCCCTCCGGTATCCGGGAGTTGCATAATCTCATAGTCGAAGGAATATGTATTTGACATGAAGAAAGAAATAGCAATAAAACTTAACGATCAATATGCTATGCTAACGAATGGGTCTTATCCATCACATCATTCTCCTAATGATGTGATCCCGTTCATCAAATGACAACACATGTATATGGTTAGGAAACTTAACCATCTTTGATTAACGAGCTAGTCTAGTAGAGGCTTACTAGGGACACGGTGTTTTGTCTATGTATCCACACATGTATCAAGTTTTTGGTTAATACAATTCTAGCATGAATAATAAACATTTATCATGAAATAAGGAAATATAAAATAACAACTTTATTATTGCCTCTAGGGCATATTTCCTTCAGTCTCCCACTTGCACTAGAGTCAATAATCTAGTTCACATCGCCATGTGATTTAGCACCAATAGTTCACATCTTTATGTGAGTAACACCGATAGTTCACATCGCCATGTGACCAACACCCAAAGGGTTTACTAGAGTCAATAATCTAGTTCACAACGCTATGTGATTAACACCCAAAGAGTACTAAGGTGTGATCATGTTTTGCTTGTGAGAGAAATTTAGTCAACGGGTCTGCTACATTCAGATCCGTGTGTATTTTGCAAATTTGTATGTCTACAATGCTCTGCATGGAGATACTCCAGCTAATTGCTCCCACGTTCAATATGTATCTCGATTGAGACTTAGAGTCATCTAGATCAGTGGCAAAGCTTGCATCGACATAACTCTTTACGACGAACTCTTTATCACCTCCATAACCGAGAAACATTTCCTTAGTCCTCTTAGGTAACTAAGGATAATTTTGACCGTTGTCCAGTGATCTACTCCTGGATCACTATTGTACCCCCTTGCCAAAACTCATGGCAAGGCACAGAACAGGTCTGGTACACAGCATGGCATACTTTATAGAACCTATGGCTGAGGCATAGGGAATGACTTTCATTCTTTCTCTATCTTTTGTTGTGGTCGGGCTTTGAGTCTTACTCAACTTCACACTTTACAATACAGGCTAGAAATCCTTCTTTAACCGATCCATTTTGAACTCCTTCAAAATCTTGTTAAGGTGTGTGTGTAGGCGTTCTGGGAACGGGGGTCCCCAGACTTGCCTGCCTGCGGCCTGCAGCGTGGCTCAGCCAGTGGCCCAGTACGGCCCGTCTTCATCAACCCAAGCTCAAGACCCTCGCGAGGGGCCAAGCCTCGCGGGGCGGACGACACAAGGCCTCCTCAGGGGCGGCCTCACCAGGTAGGCTCGCGAGGGGGTGGAGAGATCAAGGCAAGAGGTACATTGCGAGGTGCTCATGACACAAGCCATGACAATCGAGACCAGGCGGGCGCCAGCTTGTGCAGGGTCCTCGTTCCCCCCTTTGGTGCAAAGGGGGCAAGCACAGGTGCAAAGTACCGAGGCATCAAGCAAAGATTTCCATATCGGTGCAACAAGACCAAGACCAGCAGAGCGGCAGGACGGAGGTCACCATGGAGCCCAAGACGGCGTCACCAGTGCCTTTGGCAGTCGAAGACCACCTTTAGTCAGGATAGCTTGTACTAGTTGTCCCCTTTCGAAATGGCCGTTGTTGGCTCCCTTCCCGCTCAATATTTGGGAAGAGGACCAGGGCCTCTATAAATAGGGCTAGCCACCACAGTAGAAATGATCGAATGGAGGGCTAAGGGAGGCATCTTGGATCGAATCCTTCCCAAGCAGAACACCACACCACCGCAAGAACACCTCGCGCGAGGTTGTTCTCCCTCTGTACTGTTCATCATCAGCCCAAGAGGCAATCCACCACACCACACCGGAGTAGGGTATTACACCACAACGGTGGCCCGAACCAGTATAAATCTTGTGTCCCTTGTGTTGTTCATCGTGCTAGCTTGGAACCGCGATGAGGTTTTGGGGCGTAGATCGGTAGGGAGAAGATCTTCGTGCGCACCCCAGAGTTCAAACCTTAAGGGTTTTGCCGGAACCTGATATCCAACATTTGGCGCGCCAGGTAGGGGTGCGCCGAAAACTCCTTTCCGCCAATCTGCGTCCCATCGCTTCGTCGCATCCATGGTAGACGCTCGCCGAGCTCGCACCGAGCGCCCGGCTTCTCTCGCCGCCCGCGTCGCCCAGACAGCTCCCGTCGGTGGGCCTCCTCGTTGTTCTCCGTCACCTTCCGCCAACGCCGCCACCGACCCGGCGGGGAACAAGCAGCAAGCATCTTTGATGCACCCCTCGGTGCGACGGGAAGGCCGCACCGCCACTCCGTCGCTGACCCCAGCTGGTTCGTCGTCTCTCGCTCATCGCGCCCCCACGGACGCACAGGCCGTGTTGCTCCTAGCACGTGAGCTCCTGCACTACCGCCCTGTCGACGACCTCTATGAAGAATGGCTCGCTCGCATCACCGAGCTCGTCAGCGCCGCTGGGGGCTCTCCTGCGCTGTCCCTCTCGCTGCCTCGCCCTCTGTCATGCATGGGTGACGCGGCTCAGGGAGCGCCTCCGCCACCTCCTCCCCAAGAAGGCGTCCTGGCTCCAAGGCGCGTGGCTCCTGGGCGAGACCCACCGTGTCCAACGCCCGGGCGCCAAGAAAGAAGCTGCCAAGAAATCCCTCGGCCTCAAGATGGCGCTCGCGTGCTCCCTGCACCAGCGCGTCAAGACCCCGCGTTGCCCCCAGTGGCAGCACGCGCGGACCACCAGGACCAAGCCCCGCATCAGCAAAAGGCTCAGGCGACCAAAGCAGGTTGCCTCGCCTTCACCACCGAGCTGCGTAGCGTCGCCTCGCCCGGCAAGTTCAAGCCGGACCTGCCTCCTCGCTACGACGGTACTGCCGACCCCACCAAGTTCCTGCAGCTCTAAGAGTTGGGTATTGAGGCGGCCAACGGAGACGAAAAGGTCATGGCGAACTGATTTCCCATGGCGCTCAAGGATGGTGCCCGCACCTGGCTCCTGAACCTGCCTCCCGGCTCGATCTCCTCCTAGGACGAGATGCGTAGCCACTTCATCGCCAACTTCCAGGGCACTCGCGATCGCCCCCTGGCCGTGGGTGACCTGCGTCGCATCAAGCAACAGCCAGGGAGACCCTGCAGAAATACATCCAGTGCTTCAACAACGCCCGCCTCAAGATCCCTAGGGTGACGGACGAAGCCATCATCTCAGTGTTTTCTGACGGCGTCCGCGACGTCAAGATGAAGGAGGAGCTCGCCATCCACGAGGATTTGTGCACATCTCTGGAGCTATTCAACCTGGCGACCAAGTGTGCAAGGGCTGAAGAAGGACGCCTCTCCCTCCTCGAGCTGCCAGCTGCTAACCCAGAAGAGAAGAAAAGCCAAGGCCAAGGACGTGAAGTGCAAAGGAGCAGCCATGCTCGCAGCGGAGCTAGACATGAAGCACGACAGGGACCAACCGGAGTCGTCCAAGGGCAGCCGATTCTTCGCCTACCACAACCTCTACACCCACAATACCAACAAATTCCAGGAGCTCAGGGCCGTTCGAGAAGGACGCGTTGGTCGACGCCCCGAGCGCAACGACCGGGGCTACGGCCGAGGAGGAGGAAGAGGTGGAGGACGATGGGATGACCAAGGCCCTCGCCAGGAGTGGTGTGACCGGCCTCACGAGGACCGCCCGCAGGGCAATGCAGGCCTTCCTCCTCTGCCACCACCGCCAAGAAGGAATGATGACCACCACCAGGACGAGGGGGCTGGGGGCTTCCAGGAGCCGCGTGCTATCGCTTGCATCTTGGGCGGAGCTCAGACCCCAGCCTCTTATCGCATCTTCAAGTAGTTTGCTCGCGAGGTGAATGCAGTCCTCCCCAAGCTCGAGGCCACGCGCCCGCTCAGATGGTCCACGTGTGCCATCACTTTCAGCACAACAGATCAACTCAAGTGTGCGGCTACAGCTGGCGTGCTCCCGATGCTTTGCTCTCCAGTCATCGGCAACGTGCAAGTTACCATGACCCTCATTGATGGCGGCGCATGGCTCAATGTCCTGTCCATCGAGACGTTCAACAACCTTTAAGTGCCATATGATCAACCTCATCCTACCAAGCCTTTCTCAGGAGTCACAGACGGCTCCACTACCCCGATAGGGCAGGTCCGCCTCCTTGTCACTTTCGGACAGCGCAACAATTACCGTACTGATGTCATCGACTTTGATGTTGCCTACATTCGCCTGCCATACAATGCCATCCTCGGGTATCCGGCCCTGGCCAAGTTCATGGCGGTGACCCACCATGGCTACAATGTCCTCAAGATGCTAGGAAGTGGTGGGATCATTACAGTCCCCTGTGAAGAGAAGGATGCGGTGCGCTCCCTCGAGCGCGCCTTCCAGGCTACATCAATCAAGAACCCAGACAACAAGGGCAAGAACCCTCCTGAGGCAGTTCCCAAGAAGAAGAAGACATCGCCCAGCTCCAGGCCTCAGGAGGTTGGCATCTCAAGAGGTGCCGCATCAGGATCTGTGCCCGCGCAAGGGGCGCCTCCCTCCGTCGCATAGGAAGGCGCGCCCAGCGCCCTCCTCGGGCAGGGCTCGAGGGCTCTCTTCTGGAGAGCCTTAGACTTTGCCAAGATCATGAGGGAGGCGCTCGGGCACCACTTGGAGGCGTGCTTTGCAGCATGTTTCCCTCAGGAAGGCATGGGGCAAGGAAGGCCCAACCCTCAGGAGTTCATCACCAAGGCTACTCAGGAGCTTCAGGAATCAAGAATCATACGTGGCGATTGCCGTCTGCCCGACGTAGCTCCCAATCCAGGCGAGGATGGCGGGCTGCGCGTCTGCATCGACTTCCCAGGGCTCAACTGAGCCGCGTCTCAGGAGCGCCTCTGGCCTTCACACGTGGGACGTTGCGAGGGTCTGCCGCACATCTACGTTCGCATGCCTTTCGGTCTGCCGAACACGGCTACTACTCACCAGCGCCATCTGCGGAGCATTCTAGCGGCTCAGGAGGCCAGGCATCACGCAGCCCTGGCGAAGATGGGGATGGCCCTCGAGGAACCGCCAGGACCCCCAGAGCCTCCCGAGGCTCAGGGCTCCGGTGGCCCGTGAGGGTCGGCCTCCTCACCGCGCATCTTCAGCTACTTCAACACCCCCTCTACAACGTTACCAGGTGACATCTTTCGAGATCATTTCAGCTGGGAGTGCCCTCAGGGTTGCATCATTCCTAGGCCGCACGGGTCCGTCCCTGCAGCGTGTATCCCTTTTGCTTATGTCTTTAGTTTACCTTACTGGGGGCGCCCCTCGGGCTGCATCATCCCCAAGCCGCTCGGGCCTGACCCAGTGGCATGTATCTCTCCTGCTTTTTATCTAAGCTGATTTGCCTTTCATGCTTAACCTGCCTGTGATTATTGCCTGATCAATTGACACCTACCTTTGGAGCCGCTCGCTCTGGCACGGCGCTTGCGCATGGGTCCGTCCCTGCAACATCGACAAATCTGAGTGGTCGAGCTCTGGCCCACGGCAGCCCCGCAAGCATCACCTCACCAGGCCCTCAGTGCCCTCACCACTCTCTCGGAGCAACCAATGGCCGGTCGGCAATCGTAATGGCAGCCCGTGTTTTTCTTGTGTGGTTTTCAGGAACCTCCTGAGTGTTGGGGAACGTTGCATAAAATAAAAAAATCCTACGTTCACCAAGATCAATCTATGAGTTCATCTAGCAACGAGAGAAGAGTGCATCTACATACCCTTGTAGATCGCGTGCGGAAGCGTTCAAGAGAACAGGGTTGAGGGAGTCGTTCTCATCGTGATCCAAATCACCGGAGATCCTAGCGCCGAACGGACGGCACCTCCGCGTTCAACACACGTATGGTCAGTGTGACGTCTCCTCCTTCTTGATCCAGCAAGGGGGAAGGAGAGGTTGATGAAGATCCAGCAGCACGACGGCGTGGTGGTGGATGCAGCAGGGCTCCGGCAGGGCTTCGCCAAGCAACTACAGGAGGGAGAGGTGTAGCAGGGAGGGGAGGGAGGGCCAGGGTGTTGGGTGCGGCTGCCCTCCCACCCCCCCTCTTTATATAGGGACCCCAGGGGGGCGCCGGCCCTAGAGATGGGATCTCTAGGGGGGCGGCGGCCAAGGGGGGTGTAGTGCCCCCCAAGGCAAGTGGAGGCGCCCCCTCCCCTAGGGTTCCCAACCCTAGGCGCAAAGGGGGGCCCAGGGGGCGCACCAGCCCACTAGGGGCTGGTTCCCATCCCACTTCAGCCCATGGGGCCCTCCGGGATAGGTGGCCCCACCCGGTGGACCCCCGGGACCCTTCCAGTGGTCCCGATACAATACCGGTGGACCCCGAAACTTTCTCGATGGCCGAAACTCGACTTCCCATATATAATTCTTTACCTTCGGACCATTTTAGAACTCCTCGTGACATCCAGGATCTCATCCGGGACTCCGAACAACTTTCGGTTTGCTGCATACTCATATTCATACAACCCTAGCGTCACTGAACCTTAAGTGTGTAGACCCTAAGGGTTCGGGAGACATGCAGACATGACCGAGACGGCTCTCCGGTCAATAACCAACAGCGGGATCTGGATACCCATGTTGGCTCCCACATACTCCTCGATGATCTCATCGGATGAACCACGATGTCGAGGATTTAGCAACCCCGTATACAATTCCCTTTGTCAATCGGTACGTTACTTGCCCGAGATTCGATCGTCGTATCCCAATACCTCGTTCAATCTCGTTACCGGCAAGTCACTTTACTCGTACCGTAATGCATGATCCCGTGACCAGACACTTGGTCACTTTGAGCTCATTATGATGATGCATTACCGAGTGGGCCCAGAGATACCTCTCCGTCATACGGAGTGACAAATCCCAGTCTCGATCCGTGTCAACCCAACAGACACTTTCGGAGATACCTGTAGTGCACCTTTATAGTCACCCAGTTACGTTGTGACGTTTGGTACACCCAAAGCACTCCTACGGTATCCGGGAGTTACACGATCTCATGGTCTAAGGAAAAGATACTTGACATTGGAAAAGCTCTAGCAAACGAACTACACGATCTTTGTGCTATGCTTAGGATTGGGTCTTGTCCATCACATCATTCTCCTAATGATGTGATCCCGTTATCAATGACATCCAATGTCCATAGTCAGGAAACCATGACTATCTGTTGATCAACGAGCTAGTCAACTAGAGGCTCACTAGGGACATGTTGTGGTCTAAGTATTCACACGTGTATTACGATTTCCGGATAATACAATTATAGCATGAATAAAAGACAATTATCATGAACAAGGAAATATAATAATAATCCTTTTATTATTGCCTCTAGGGCATATTTCCAACAGTCTCCCACTTGCACTAGAGTCAATAATCTAGTTACATTGTGATGAATCGAACACCCATAGAGTTCTGGTGTTGATCATGTTTTGCTCGCGGAAGAGGTTTAGTCAATGGATCTGCGACATTCAGATCCGTATGTACTTTGCAAATATCTATGTCTCCATCTTGAACATTTTCACGGATGGAGTTGAAACGACGCTTGATGTGCCTGGTCTTCTTGTGAAACCTGGGCTCCTTGGCAAGGGCAATAGCTCCAGTGTTGTCACAGAAGAGAGTGATTGGCCCCGACGCATTGGGTATGACTCCTAGGTCGGTGATGAACTCCTTCATCCATATTGCTTCATGTGCTGCCTCCGAGGCTGCCATGTACTCCGCTTCACATGTAGATCCCGCCACGACGCTCTGCTTGCAACTGCACCAGCTTACTGCTCCACGATTCAACATATACACGTATCCGGTTTGTGACTTAGAGTCATCCAGATCTGTGTCGAAGCTAGCGTCGACGTAACCCTTTACGACGAGCTCTTCGTCACCTCCATAAACGAGAAACATGTCCTTTGTCCTTTTCAGGTACTTCAGGATATTCTTGACCGCTGTCCAGTGTTCCTTGCCGGGATTACTTTGGTACCTTCCTACCAAACTTACGGCAAGGTTTACATCAGGTCTGGTACACAGCATGGCATACATAATAGATCCTATGGCCGAGGCATAGGGGATGACACTCATCTCTTCTTTATCTTTTGCCGTGGTCGGGCATTGAGCCGAGCTCAATCTCACACCTTGCAATACAGGCAAGAACCCTTTCTTGGACTGATCCATTTTGAACTTCTTCAAAATCTTATCAAGGTATGTGCTTTGTGAAAGACCTATGAGGCGTCTCGATCTATCCCTATAGATCTTGATGCCTAATATGTAAGCAGCTTCTCCAAGGTCCTTCATTGTAAAACACTTATTCAAGTAGGCCTTAATGCTGTCCAAAAGTTCTATATCATTTCCCATCAAAAGTATGTCATCTACATATAATATGAGAAATGCTACAGAGCTCCCACTCACTTTCTTGTAAACGCAGGCTTCTCCATAAGTCTGCATAAACCCAAACGCTTTGATCATCTCATCAAAGCGAATGTTCCAACTCTGAGATGCTTGCACCAGCCCATAAATGGATCGTTGGAGCTTGCATACCTTGTTAGCATTCCTAGGATCGACAAAACCCTCCGGCTGCATCATATACAGTTCTTCCTTAAGATAGTCGTTAAGGAATGCCGTTTTGACGTCCATCTGCCATATCTCATAATCATAGTATGCGGCAATTGCTAACATGATTCGGACGGACTTCAGCTTCGCTACGGGAGAGAAAGTCTCATCATAGTCAACCCCTTGAACTTGCCGATAACCCTTAGCGACAAGTCGAGCTTTATATATGGTAACATTACCATCCGCGTCCGTCTTCTTCTTACAGATCCATTTGTTTTCTATCGCTCGCCGATCATCGGGCAAGTCTGTCAAAGTCCATACTTTGTTTTCATACATGGATTCTATCTCGGATTGCATGGCTTCAAGCCATTTGTTGGAATCTGGGCCCGCCATCGCTTCTTCATAGTTCGAAGGTTCACCGTTGTCTAACAACATGATTTCCAGGACAGGGTTGCCATACCACTCTGGTGTGGAACGTGTCCTTGTGGACCTACGAAGTTCAGTAGCAACTTGATCCGAAGTACCTTGATCATCATCATTAATTTCCTCTCCAGTCGGTGTAGGCACCACAGGAACATTTTCCTGAGCTGCACTACTTTCCGGTTCAAGAGGTAGTACTTCATCGAGTTCTACTTTCCTCCCACTTACTCCTTTCGAGAGAAACTCTTTTTCCAGAAAGGATCCGTTCTTGGCAACAAAGATCTTGCCTTCGGATCTAAGGTAGAAGGTATACCCAATGGTTTCCTTAGGGTATCCTATGAAGACGCATTTTTCCGACTTGGGTTCGAGCTTTTCAGGTTGAAGTTTCTTGACATAAGCATCGCATCCCCAAACTTTTAGAAACGACAGCTTAGGTTTCTTTCCAAACCATAATTCATACGGTGTCGTCTCAACGGATTTAGACGGAGCCCTATTTAAAGTGAATGTAGCTGTCTCTAGAGCGTATCCCCAAAATGATAGCGGTAAATCGGTAAGAGACATCATAGATCGCACCATATCCAATAGAGTGCGATTACGACGTTCGGACACACCATTACGCTGAGGTGTTCCAGGCGGCGTGAGTTGTGAAACGATTCCACATTTTCTTAAGTGCGTACCAAATTCGTGACTTAAATATTCTCCTCCACGATCTGATCGTAAGAACTTTATTTTTCGATCACGTTGATTCTCTACTTCATTCTGAAATTCCTTGAACTTTTCAAAGGTCTCAGACTTGTGTTTCATCAAGTAGACATACCCATATCTACTTAAGTCATCAGTGAGAGTGAGAACATAACGATATCCTCCGCGAGCCTCAACGCTCATTGGACCACACACATCAGTATGTATGATTTCCAATAAGTTGGTTGCTCGCTCCATTGTTCCGGAGAACGGAGTCTTGGTCATTTTGCCCATGAGGCATGGTTCGCATGTGTCAAATGATTCATAATCGAGAGACTCTAAAAGTCCATCAGCATGGAGCTTCTTCATGCGCTTGACACCAATGTGACCAAGGCGGCAGTGCCACAAGTATGTGGGACTATCGTTATCAACTTTACATCTTTTGGTATTCACACTATGAATATGTGTAACATTACGTTCGAGATTCATTAAGAATAAACCATTGACCATCGGGGCATGACCATAAAACATATCTCTCATATAAATAGAACAACCATTATTCTCGGATTTAAATGAGTAGCCATCTCGCATTAAACGAGATCCAGATACAATGTTCATGCTCAAACTTGGCACTAAATAACAATTATTGAGGTTTAAAACTAATCCCGTAGGTAAATGTAGAGGTAGCGTGCCGACGGCGATCACATCGACCTTGGAACCATTCCCGACGCGCATCGTCACCTCGTCCTTCGCCAGTCTCCGCTTATTCCGCAGCTCCTGCTGTGAGTTACAAATGTGAGCAACGGCACCGGTATCAAATACCCAGGAGTTACTACGAGTACTGGTAAGGTACACATCAATTACATGTATATCAAATATACCTTTAGTGTTGCCGGCCTTCTTGTCCGCTAAGTATTTGGGGCAGTTCCGCTTCCAGTGACCCTTCCCTTTGCAATAAAAGCACTCAGTCTCAGGCTTGGGTCCATTCTTTGACTTCTTCCCGGCAACTGGCTTACCGGGCGCGGCAACATCTTTGCCGTCCTTCTTGAAGTTCTTCTTACCCTTGCCCTTCTTGAACTTGGTGGTTTTATTGACCATCAACACTTGATGTTCTTTCTTGATTTCTACCTCTGCTGACTTCAGCATTGAAAATACTTCAGGAATAGTTTTCACCATCCCCTGCATATTGTAGTTCATCACAAAGCTCTTGTAGCTCGGTGGGAGCGACTGAAGGATTCTGTCAATGACCGCCTCGTCCGGGAGGTTAATGTCCAGCTGGGACAGGCGGTTGTGCAACCCAGACATTTTGAGTATGTGCTCACTGACAGAACTGTTTTCCTCCATCTTACAACTATAGAACTTGTCGGAGACTTCATATCTCTCGACCCGGGCATGAGCTTGGAAAACCATTTTCAGCTCCTCGAACATCTCATATGCTCCATGTTGCTCAAAACGCTTTTGGAGCCCCGGTTCTAAGCTGTAAAGCATGCCGCACTGAACGAGGGAGTAATCATCAGCACGTGACTGCCAAGCGTTCATAACGTCTTGGTTCTCTGGGATGGGTGCTTCACCTAGCGGTCCTTCTAGGACATATGCTTTCTTGGCAGCTATGAGGATGATCCTCAGGTTCCGGACCCAGTCCGTATAGTTGCTGCCATCATCTTTCAGCTTGGTTTTCTCTAGGAACGCGTTGAAGTTCATGTTGACATGAGCGTTGGCCATTTGATCTACAAGACATATTTTGCAAAGATTTTAGACTAAGTTCATGATAATTAAGTTCATCTAATCAAATTATTTAATGAACTCCCACTCAGATTTGACATCCCTCTAGTCATCTAAGTGTTACATGATCCGAGTCGACTAGGCCGTGTCCGATCATCACGTGAGACGGACTAGTCATCATCGGTGAACATCTCCATGTTGATCGTATCTTCCATACGACTCATGTTCGACCTTTCGGTCTCTGTGTTCCGAGGCCATGTCTGTACATGCTAGGCTCGTCAAGTTAACCCTAAGTGTTTTTGCATGTGTAAAACTGTCTTACACCCGTTGTATGTGAACGTAAGGATCTATCACACCCGATCATCACGTGGTGCTTCGAAACGACGAACTTTAGCAACGGCGCACAGTTAGGGGGAACACTTTCTTGAAATTATTATAAGGGATCATCTTATTTACTACCGTCGTTCTAAGTAAACAAGATGCATAAACATAATAAACATCACATGCAATTATATAGTAGTGACATGATATGGCCAATATCATATAGCTCCTTTGATCTCCATCTTCGGGGCTCCATGATCATCTTCGTCACCGGCATGACACCATGATCTCCATCATCATGATCTCCATCATCGTGTCTCCATGAAGTTGCTCGCCAACTATTACTTCTACTACTATGGCTAACGGTTTAGCAATAAAGTAAAGTAATTACATGGCGTTAAATCATTGACACGCAGGTCATACAATAATTAAGACAACTCCTATGGCTCCTGCCGGTTGTCATACTCATCGACATGCAAGTCGTGATTCCTATTACAAGAACATGATCTCATACATCACAATATATCATTCATCATTCATCACAACTTTTGGCCATATCACATCACATAGCAATTGCTGCAAAAACAAGTTAGACGTCCTCTAATTGTTGTTGCATCTTTTACGTGGCTGCAATTGGGTTCTAGCAAGAACGTTTTCTTACCTACGAATAACCACAACGTGATTTTGTCAACTTCTATTTACCCTTCATAAGGACCCTTTTCATCGAATCCGCTCCAACTAAAGTGGGAGAGACAGACACCCGCTAGCCACCTTATGCAACTAGTGCATGTCAGTCGGTGGAACCTGTCTCACGTAAGCGTACGTGTAAGGTCGGTCCGGGCCGCTTCATCCCACAATACCGCTGAAGCAAAATAAGACTAGTAGTGGCAAGCAAGTTGACAAGATCTACGCCCACAACAGATTTGTGTTCTACTCGTGCAATAGAGAACTACGCATAGACCTAGCTCATGATGCCACTGTTGGGGAACGTTGCATAAAATAAAAAAATTCCTACGTTCACCAAGATCAATCTATGAGTTCATCTAGCAACGAGAGAAGAGTGCATCTACATACCCTTGTAGATCGCGTGCGGAAGCGTTCAAGAGAACGGGGTTGAGGGAGTCGTTCTCGTCGTGATCCAAATCACCGGAGATCCTAGCGCCGAACGGACGGCACCTCCGCGTTCAACACACGTACGGTCAGCGTGACGTCTCCTCCTTCTTGATCCAGCAAGGGGGAAGGAGAGGTTGATGAAGATCCAGCAGCACGACGGCGTGGTGGTGGATGCAGCAGGGCTCCGGCAGGGCTTCGCCAAGCAACTACGGGAGGAGGAGGTGTAGAAGGGAGGGGAGGGAGGCGCCAGGGTGTTGGGTGCGGCTGCCCTCCCACCCCCCCTCTTTATATAGGGACCCCAGGGGGGCGCCGGCCCTAGAGATGGGATCTCTAGGGGGGCGGCGGCCAAGGGGGGTGGAGTGCCCCCCAAGGCAAGTGGAGGCGCCCCCTCCCCTAGGGTTCCCAACCCTAGGCGCAGAGGGGGGCCCAGGGGAGGGGGGCGCACCAGCCCACTAGGGGCTGGTTCCCCTCCCACTTCAGCCCATGGGGCCCTCCGGGATAGGTGGCCCCACCCGGTTGACCCCCGGGACCCTTCCGGTGGTCCCGGTACAATACCGGTGGACCCCGAAACTTTCCCGATGGCCGAAACTCGACTTCCCATATATAATTCTTTACCTCCGGACCATTTTGGAACTCCTCGTGACATCCGGGATCTCATCCGGGACTCTGAACAACTTTCGGTTTGCTGCATACTCATATTCATACAACCCTAGCGTCACCGAACCTTAAGTGTGTAGACCCTACGGGTTCGGGAGACATGCAGACATGACCGAGACGGCTCTCCGGTCAATAACCAACAGCGGGATCTGGATACCCATGTTGGCTCCCACATACTCCTCGATGATCTCATCGGATGAACCATGATGTCGAGGATTTAAGCAACCCCGTATACAATTCCCTTTGTCAAGCGGTACGTTACTTGCCCGAGATTCGATCTCGGTATCCCAATACCTCGTTCAATCTCGTTACCGGCAAGTCACTTTACTCGTACCGTAATGCATGATCCCGTGACCAGACACTTGGTCACTTTGAGCTCATTATGATGATGCATTACCGAGTGGGCCCAGAGATACCTCTCCGTCATACGGAGTGACAAATCCCAGTCTCGATCCATGTCAACCCAACAGACACTTTCGGAGATACCTGTAGTGCACCTTTATAGTCACCCAGTTACGTTGTGACGTTTGGTACACCCAAAGCACTCCTACGGTATCCGGGAGTTACACGATCTCATGGTCTAAGGAAAAGATACTTGACATTGGAAAAGCTCTAGCAAACGAACTACACGATCTTTGTGCTATGCTTAGGATTGGGTCTTGTCCATCACATCATTCTCCTAATGATGTGATCCCGTTATCAATGACATCCAATGTCCATAGTCAGGAAACCATGACTATCTGTAGATCAACGAGCTAGTCAACTAGAGGCTCACTAGGGACATGTTGTGGTCTAAGTATTCACACGTGTATTACGATTTCCGGATAATACAATTATAGCATGAATAAAAGACAATTATCATGAACAAGGAAATATAATAATAATCCTTTTATTATTGCCTCTAGGGCATATTTCCAACACTGAGGTCTATGGTGGGTGGCATCACAAGCTCTTTCTTTCTTTCCCGCACAATCCTCTTGCACGTTAAAAGGGGGACTCTTGAGCATCGTGACTCAGGGGCTCTTACTGACTCTCCAGCCCTCACCCCCTGGCCTTGTCCACGGCATCGCGACCTGGCATACCAGCGGCGGCTGAGCTCGCTCGAGGGCCGGGACCTGAGGATGCAGAGCACGAAGGAGGGTGTGGGGAAGAGAGGGTAAGCTCGCGAGGGCCTAACCCAGCTACATCCCAGCTGCCAACACGTGAGTCCAACGCGACGCGAAGAATTGACTCCATGCCTTCGAGATAAGTTTTGCATCTGGAACGACTAATTGACGCGACACAGAATCCCCACCTAATGCGGCTCTGTAACGACAATGTTGCCTTCCTTTCTCATCTTTCAACGGCTGCTTGAGCGCTAAAGGGGACCTCATGAGCATCGCGACTCAGGGGCTCTTACTAGACCTCGGGCCGCTCACCTCCTGGCCTTGACCACGGCATCGCGACCTGGCATACCAGCGACGGCTGAAGCCTGCCTGGGGACCGGGAGCTGTCAACATAGAGCACCAAGTCGTTGCGAGATTAGAAAGGGGGAACCAAGCCGGAACAGGACAAGCATCTGCACCATTTCATAATAAGTATAATATCAACAAAAGACATCACAGACCCTTTACATGCCCCCATTGGGTGTTTTCTCGATTCCTCGCAGGGAACAAAAGACATGAATCCTAAGGAGCCCTAATTACACACGCCTCCATGGCCGACGCCATCATCAACAGTGGGCCACGGGAGGCCGGCGCCAACCCCGTCTAGATCAGTTGCGGCGACGGCCTGACGCTACCGCCTTGCTCTACGCACGACGCAAGCTTGGGGGCACGTAGCTGTTGTCGCTCATCTTCGGAGTCACGAAGAGCTTAGGAGAGTCGCTGGACTCCCAAGCATCGTTGCTACCGCTGGAGGAGCTATTGGGGAATCGAACGGCAGGCTCAGCCCCTGCCGCATCGATGTCCTGACTACCTCCTCTGGGGCAGCACTCCAGGCGGCAGCCTTATGTGTCGAAGACCTTGAAGAGCATCAAGGAGGCGCCATCGTATTAAAAATGAGTCACGAGGGCACCCCCTGTTCGGCAGACCCAGGCAACCTCGCCCCAGCCTCGGGTCATGAAGACCTTGCCCGGAGCGACGACTTCAACCTCCGCTCCGGTCGCCGGAGCGCCGTAGTCGGTGTGTTGCAGCCAGAGCTCGAGAGGCCCCTTCGGCGACATCTCGAAAGCGAAGAAGGAAGGGGAGCAGATCCAGGTGCTTGGAGGCATCACGGCGTGAAGCACGAGCTCACGAGAGGAGTCCACAACATGAACTCCAGGAGCGACAGCGCGCGCTGCCACAGCTCGTCGACCCCGCCGATGGCGCGGGCGGTGTCGCTTGTCACCCCTTTCTCCAGGGCCCATGCCCCGACCGTGCAAGGGTAGCGGGAACCCAGGAGGTGGTCGCTCGAACCAAGGCCTTGTCATCTCCGGTCCCGCGGCTTCACCGCGGCGGCTCGGGATCTGTCGCTTCTTCGGCGGGAGCGGGTCAGGCCCCTCCCGGGGGGCCTTTCCCTTCTCTTCAGCTGAGAACCTGCGGATCGGTGCCATTGGCACCGAGAACGGAGGTGGAGCAAGGAAGAAAAAGCAAGCAGAGCAAGAAGAGATGGACAACGGGGGCTTGCGTCCCTCCCCCCTTTATAACCCAGAGGAGGCCAACCGACGGCCTCCACGCTCACATGTAATGATGACTCTGTTTTGCATGCAGCAGGGACTCGTCAAATCTGGCAGTTGCCGAGGCAGCATGGGGAAGCGAAGACTCCCATGTCCAATCAGTCGCCACGCGTCGACCAAGGCCGCAGACTGTTGGGGCCCACGGTGCTCCGCACTTGCCCTTTGGCTTTGCTGCTAAGCCAAGTCCGAGCACGCCTTGGGCTCTGGGGCTACTGTCGACGTTCTAGGAACGGGGGTCCCCAGACTTGCCTGCATGCGGCCTGCAGCGTGGCTCGGCCAGTGGCCCAGTACGGCCCGTCTTCATCAAACCAAGCTCAAGACCCTCGCGAGGGGCCAAGCCTCGCGGGGCGGACGATGCAAGGCCTCCTCAGGGGTGGCCTCACCAGGCAGGCTCGCGAGGGGGTGGAGAGATCAAGGCAAGAGGTACCTCGCAAGGTGCTCATGACGCAAGCCATGACGATCGAGACCAGGCGGGCGCCAGGCGGGCACCAACTTGTGAAGTGTCCTCGTTCCCCCTTTGGTGCAAAGGGGGCAAGCGCAGGGGCAGAGTACCGAGGCATCAAGCAAAGGTTTCCATATCGGTGCAACAAGACCAAGACCAGTAGAGCGGCGGGACGGAGGTCACCATGGAGCCCAAGACGGCATCATCACCAGTGCCTTTGGCAGTCGAAGACCACCTTTAGTCAGGATAGCTTGTACTAGCTGTCACCTTTCGAAATGGCCGTTGTTGGCTCCCTTCCCACTCAATATTTGGGAAGAGGGTCAGGGCCTCTATAAATAGGGCTAGCCACCACAGCAGAAATGATCGAATGGAGGGCTAAGGGAGGCATCTTGGATCGAATCCTTCCCAAGCAGAACACCACACCACAGCAAGAACACCTCTCATGAGGCTGTTCTCCCTCTGTACTGTTCATCATCAGCCCAAGAGGAAATCCACCACACCACACTGGAGTAGGGTATTACACCACAACGGTGGCCCAAACTAGTATAAATCTTGTGTCCATTGTGTTGTTCATCGTGCTAGCTTAGAACCGCGGTGAGGTTTTGGGGCATAGATCCGTAGGGAGAAGATCTTCGTGCGCACCCCAGAGTTCGAACCTTAAGGGTTTTGCCGGAACCCGATATCCGACAGTGTGCTTTGTGAAAGTCCTATTAAGCGTCTCGATCTATTGATACGTCTCCAACGTATCTATAATTTATGAAGCATTCATGCTATTATATTATCTGTTTTGAATGATTATGGGCTTTATTATACACTTTTATATTATTTTTGGGACTAACCTATTAACCGGAGGCCCAGCCCATATTGCTATTTTCTTGCCTATTTCAGTGTTTTGAAGAAAAGGAATATCAAACGGAGTCCAAACGGAAGGAAACCTTCGAAAAACTTATTTTTGTAATAGAAGCAATCCAGGGAACTTGGAGTACAATGCAGGGAAGCTTCAAGGTGGCCACGAGGGTGGGCCCCCCCTACTAGGCGCCCCCCTGTCTCATGGGCCCCTCGAGCGTCCCCCGACCAACTTTTTTCACCTATATATTCCCATATAGCCTAAAACATCAGAGAAGAAGATAGATCGGGAGTTCCGCTGCTACAAGCCTCTGTAGCCACCAAAAACCATTCGTGACCCTGTTCCGGCACCCTGCTGGAGGGGTGATCCCTCACCGGTGGCCATCTTCATCATCCGGCGCTATCCATGATGAGGAGGGAGTAGTTCACCCTCGGGGCTGAGGGTATGTACTAGTAGCTATGTGTTTGATCTCTCTCTCTCTCTCTCTCGTGTTCTCTCTATGGCACGATCTTGATGTACAGCGAGCTTTGCTATTATAGTTGGATCTTATGATGTTTCTCCCCCTCTACTCTCTTGTAATGGATTGAGTTTTCCCTTTGAAGTTATCTTATCGGATTGAGTCTTTAAGGATTTGAGAACACTTGATGTATGTCTTGTTGTGCTTATCTATGGTGACAATGGGATATTCACGTGATCCACTTGATGTATGTTTTAGTGATCAACTTGCGGGTTCCGCCCATGAACCTATGCATAGGGGTTGGCACACGTTTTCATCTTGACTCTCCGGTAGAAACTTTGGGGCACTCTTTGAAGTACTTTGTGTTGGTTGAATAGATGAATCTGAGATTGTGTGATGCATATCGTATAATCATGCCCATGGATACTTGAGGTGACAATGGAGTATCTAGGTGACATTAGGGTTTTGGTTGATTTGTATCTTAAGGTGTGATTTTAGTATGAATTCTATGATAGATTGAACGGAAAGAATAGTTTCATGTTATTTTAATACAGACTCTTGAATAGATAGATCAAAAAGGATAACTTTGAGGTGGTTTCGTATCCTACCATAATCTCTTTGTTTGTTCTCCGCTATTAGTGGCTTTGGAGTGACTCTTTGTTGCATGTTGAGGGATAGTTATATGATCCAATTATGTTATTATTGTTGAGAGAACTTGCACTAGTGAAAGTATGAACCTTGGGCCTTATTTCCTACCATTGCAACACCGTTTATGCTCACTTTTATCGCTTGCTACCTTGCTCTTTTTATAATTTCAGATTACAAATACCTTTATCTACTACCCATATTGCACTTGTATCACCATCTCTTCGCCGAACTAGTGCACCTATACAATTTACCATTGTATTGGGTGTGTTGGGGACACAAGAGACTTTTGCTATTTGGTTGCAGGGTTGTTTGAGAGAGACCATCTTCATCCTACGCCTCCCACGGATTGATAAACCTTAGGTCATCCACTTGAGGGAAATTTGCTACGCCTCCCATGAATTCAATGTTGTTAGTATGAACTCCTTGAATATCCATGATGCTAATGATATGCAAAGCCACAAGCTTGGGGATGCTATGTTTGATGAATATTATATTTTTTGTCCCCCAAGTTTTGATGAGAATATTTATTATGATTAAAGCATGCCTCCTATTTATGATGATTATATTGATGAAAGTGGGTTTGGAAGAGTGTCAACTTTAGGAAGTAATGATCCCACTATTTTGGAGGATGTTGAATCTTATTGTGATGAATATGAAAGTGGATTTGGAGAGGTCATGACTTTATTTAGTGATGAATCCACTATTTCAGAAGAGGTTCCAATTGATTATAAGAATAAAGTTGCTATCTATGATGATTATTGTGATGACTTGTATTCTATTAAGAATAATTATAACCATGAAACTTGTCATCATGATTTTAGTTTTCAATTGGATTATGTGTCACATGATAGTTGTTTTGTTGAGTTTGCTCCCACTACTATTCATGAGAAGAAATTTGCTTATGTGGAGAGTAGTAAAATTTGTATGCAAGTAGATCATGAAAATAATGCTTTAGGTGCTGGTTATATTGTTGAATTCATTCATGATGCTACTGAAAATAATTATGAGGGAAGGAACATATGCTTGTAGGAATTGCAATAATATCAAGTTTCCTCTCTATGTGCTTAAAATTTTGAAGTTATGCTTGTTTTGCCTTCCTATGCTAGTTGATTATTGTTCCCATAAGTTGTTTGCTCACAAAATCCCTATGCATAGGAAGTGGGTTAGACTTAAATGTGTTAGTCATATTCTTCATGATGCTCCATTTATGTTTCAATTCTTATCTTTTATGTGAGCATCATTGAAATCATCATGCCTAGCTAGGGGCGTTAAACAATAGCGCTTGTTGGGAGGAAACCCAATTTTATTTATGTTCCTTGCTTTTTGTTCCTGTTTAGTAATAAATAATTCATCTAGCCTCTGGTTATATGTGGTTTGATGTTTTAATTAGTGTTTGTGCCAAGTAGAACCTTTGGGAAGACTTGGGTGAAGTCTATATGATCTTGCTGTAAAAAACAGAAACTTTAGCGCTAACGAGATTAGCTGCCATTTTTTTTACAGAAGAGGATTTTAGGTTGATTATTTTTTCAGATGATTAATAGACAAATTCCTTAGGTTCACCAATTTATTTCAGAATTTTTGGAGTTCCAGAAGTATATGTTTGATACATATTACTTTAGACTGTTCTGTTTTTGACAGATTCTGTCTTCTATGTGTTGTTTGCTTATTTTGATGAATCTATGAGTAGTATCAGAGGGTATGAACCATAGAGAAGTTGGAATACTGTAGATATTACACCGATATGAATTTAGAATGAGTTCACAATAGTACCTAAGTGGTGGTTTTATTTTCTTATACTAACGGAGCTTACGAGTTTTCTGTTGAGTTTTGTGTTGTGAAGTTTTCAAGTTTTGGGTAATTTTTCGATGGACTAAGAAATAAGGAGTGGCAAGATCCTAAGCTTGGGGATGCCCAAGGCACCCCAAGGTAATATTCAAGGACAACCAAGAGCCTAAGCTTGGGGATGCCCCGTAAGGCATCCCCTCTTTCGTCTTCGTTCATCGGTAACTTTACTTGGAGCTATATTTTTATTGACCACATGATATGTGTTTTGCTTGGAGCGTCATTTTCTTTTGTTAGTATTTTCTTGCTGTTATTTAGAATAATGTTTTTCATCTATATTTTCAATAAAAATTTCAAGGATAGCCTTTACCATGCTTATTTTGCATGTATACGTGTTGCTGTTTCAAAACAGAAAGTTTACTACTGTTGCAAAAATTCCCTAGAAAATTGAGAGAATGATATAATATTGAAACTTTTTGCATATTGAGATATGATAAATCTTCTACAGTGTAGTATTTTTCTCATAATTTTTGGAGTTAGGGAAGTATGATGAATCTTGCATTCTTTATAAACTATACTGTTTTGGCAGATTGCCGTTATGTTTGCATTGTTTGCATATGTTTGCTTGTTTAATGATTCTATTTGAGGATAGGAGTATTAAATATGCAGAGGCATTTAGTATGCAATGTTGAATAATAATTTCAGTGATTTGTTACAGTAGAAAATGATAAGGTTTTTGCATTGGTATATACTAACTTACCTCACGTGTTCTTGTTGAGTTTGTTGTGGATGAAGTTTTTGAGATTTAGGGAAACCGTGATATAAAAGGAATTAAGAAGACACAAAAGCTCAAGCTTTGGGATGCCCAAGGTATCCCAATATAATATTTCAAGAGTCTCAAGCATCCAAGCTTGGGGATGCCCCGTTAGGCATCCCACCTTTCTTCTTCAACAACTATCGGTTAGTATCAGTTGAACCTAAGTTTTTGCTTCTTCACATGAGTTGTGCTATTCTTGCATTGTCGTTTTGTTTTGCTTTGCTTGCTGTTTGAATAAAATACCAAGATCTGAAATTCTTAAATGAGAGAGTGTCTTCACATAGTTGCATAATTATTTAACTACTCATTGATCTTCACTTATATCTTGTTGGAGTAGTTTGTCATTTACTCGTGTGCTTCACTTATATCCTATGAGTAAATGGTTGAATGAGTTGAATGTCATAAATCTGGAATTATATCTCTCTCATTTGCTTATCCCATGGGGAGTAATGACTTCACATCTAAGAAGTAGAGGTTGTAAATTTATTGAAGGTTAGCAAGCATTGTATTGGTCATTTGAACAATTCATGAAAGAATATTGAAGGAAGAGAAATTTCACATATAAATATACTATACTAGACATTATAATTGTGAGCACTCATTAAGTATGACATTCTAAAGAGTTGATGTTGGACAAGGAAGACAACGTAATGGGTTATGTTTTCTCACATCTCAGTTAAAGTATATTGTCATGGATCATTCAAACATGTTGAGCTTGCCTTTCCCCCTCATGCTAGCCAAAATTCCTTGCACCAAGTAGAGATACTACTTGTGCTTCCAAATATCTTTAAACCCAGTTTTTGCCATGAGAGTCCACCATACATACCTATGGATTGAGTAAGATCCTTCAAGTAAGTTGTCATCGGTGCATGCAATAAAAATTGCTCTCTAAATATGTATGACTTATTAGTGTGAAGAAAATAAGCTTTATACGATCTTATTATGGAAGCAATAAAAGTGACGGACTGCATAATAAAGGTCCATATACAAGTGGCAATATAAAGTGACGTTCTTTTGCAGTAAGATTTTGTGCATCCAACCATAAAAGTGCATGACAACCTCTGCTTCCCTCTGCGAAGGGCCTATCTTTTACCTTATGTCTTTTACTTTTATGCAAGAGTCAAGGTGATCTTCACCTTTCCCTTTTTCATTTTATCCTTTGGCAAGCACCTCGTGTTGGAAAGATCCTGATATATATATATATATCCAATTGGATGTAAGTTAGCATGAACTATTATTGTTGACAACACCCAAAGGTGAATACGTTGGGAGGCAACACTATAAGCCCCTATCTTTCTCAGTGTCCAATTAAAACTTCATAACCATAAGTATTGCATGAGTGTTAGCAATTGTATTAGACTATATGATAGTTGAGTATGTGGAGTTTGCTAAATCAAAGCTTTGACATAGACCCTTCCCGAAAATAAGATGAATTGCAATTGTTTGATGTCTGAGAATGAAGTTTGCTAGTTTTCAAGAAAGTTTATGATCTATGCTTTAACATGTGAATAGCTTGTTACTTGATCTTGAGAAGTTTTATGAGATGAACTACTGTTATGACATATAAACATGCTAGAAAAGGTGATTGAAATTATCATTGATCAAACTTGTGCACCTGCTAGCATTCACACTTCATAAATTCTTTCTTTTATCATTTACCTATCGAGGACTGATACGTCTCCGTCGTATCTATAATTTTTGATTGTTCCATGCTAATATTATTCAACTTTCATATACTTTTGGCAACTTTTTATACTATTTTTTGGGACTAACATATTGATCCAGTGCCCAGTGCCAGTTCCTGTCTGTTGCATGTTTTATGTTTCGCAGAAACCCCATATCAAACGGAGTCCAAACAGGATAAAAACAGACGGAGAATTATTTTGGAATATTTGTGATTTTTGGGAGGAAGAATCAATGTGAGACAATGCCCGAGGTGGCCACGAGACAGGGCTCACGCCCACTCCAGGTGGGCGCGTCCCCCACCCTCGTGGGCCCCTCGTAAGGCGGTTTATGCTCTACTTTGGCCGCAAGAAAGCTAATTTTTGGAAAAAGATCTGGGCGAAGGTTTCAATCCAATCGGAGTTACGGATCTCCAGATATAAAAGAAACGGTGCCAGGGCAGAATCCCAGAATGCAGAAACAGAGAGATAGATCCAACCTCAGAGGGGCTCTCGCCCCTCCCAAGCCATGGGAGCCAAGGACCAGAGGGGAAACCCTTCTCCCATCTAGGGAGGAGGTCAAGGGAGAAGAAGAAGAAGGGGGGATCTCTCCCCCTTGCTTCCGGTGGCGCCGGAGTGCTGCCGGGGTGAAAGTGCAACTACCCCTAGGTGGTTTTGGTAATTCCTAACAACATATAGCTCATTGAGCTAATACTATTCCAAGACAAATATTTTAGGAAAGCTCAATGAATGGCATGGCATGGATGAGGAAAGTGGATCCCTCAAAACACTAAGGATAAAAGGATTGGCTCAAGCTCAAAAGCTCAAGACTCTACATTTTATATTTTAGTGATCCAAGATCACATTGAGTCTATAGGAAAAGCCAATACTATCAAGGAGGGATGAGGTGTTGCTTGATGAGTTTCTTACTTCAAGTGCTTAGTGATATGCTCCAAAAACCCTCAACTACTTTCTCATATCCACATATGACCTAAACCTAAAGTCAAACTCGGCCCCACCGATTCTTTCTATTCGGCGCCACCGTGTTCAGATGTCATAGCCACTGTCACAAACCCTAGGCAAATCGGTCTCACCGATAGGGATCTCGGTCTCACCGAGATGGGATTGTAATCTCTCTGTTTCCCTTCGTAACGTTTCGGTCTAACCGAAGTGAGCGATCGGTCCCATCGAGATTGCAATGTAAACTCTTTGTTTCCCTTTCGTAACATTTCGGTCCCATTAAAAAGAGTGAATCGGTCCCACCGAGTTTACCTGACCAACTCTCTGGTTAGCTTATTACCAAAATCGGTCTCACCGAGTTTGTGTAATCGGTCTCACCGAGATTACGTTATGCCCTAACCCTAACCCTAACCATATCGGTCCTACCGAGTTGCATGTCGGTCCCACCGAAATCACTAACGGTCACTAGGTTTACTGAATCGGTCCGACCGAGTTTGTTGATTCGGTCCCACCGAGATTGGTAAATTGTGTGTAAGGTTAGATTTTGTGTGGAGGCTAAATATACCCCTCCACCTCCTCTTCATTCGTAGAGAGAGCCATCAGAACAAACCTACACTTCCAACTTACCATTTCTGAGAGAGAACTACCTACTCATGTGTTGAGGCCAAGATATTCCATTCCTACCATATGAATCTTGATCTCTAGCCTTCCCCAAGTTGCTTTCCATTCAAATCTTCTTTCCACCAGATCCAAATCCTATGAGAGAGAGTTGAGTGTTTGGGAGACTATCATTTGAAGCACAAGAGCAAGGAGTTCATCATCAACACACCATTTGTTACTTCTTGGAGAGTGGTGTCTCCTAGATTGGCTAGGTGTCACTTGGTAGCCTCCGACAAGATTGTGGAGTTGAACCAAGGAGTTTGTAAGGGCAAGGAGATCGCCTACTTCGTGAAGATCTACCGCTAGTGAGGCAAGTCCTTCATGGGCGACGGCCATGGTGGGATAGACAAGGTTGCTTCTTTGTGGACCCTTCTTGGGTGGAGCCCTCCGTGGACTCGCGCAACCGTTACCCTTCGTGGGTTGAAGTCTCCATCAATGTGGATGTACGATAGCACCACCTATCGGAACCACGGCTCAAAAATCACCGTTTCTCCAAATTGCATTTGAAATCTCCAAACCCTTCCCTTTACATTCTTGCAAGTTGCATGCTTTAATTTCCGCTGCTCATATACTCTTTGCATGCTTGCTTGAATTGTGTGAAGATTGCTTGACTTGTGCTAAGATAGCTAAAATCTGCCAAAGACTAAAATTGGGAAAAGGTTAAGTTTTTAATTGGTCAAGTAGTCTAATCACCCCCCTCTAGACATACTTCAAGGTCCTACAAGTGGTATCAGAGCATTGGTCTCCATTTGCTTTGATTTCCATAGCTTTTGGTGGTCATAGCCTTGGTTTCACAACCTAGGAGAGTATGGCGTCTAGCGAGGGAAATTATCACCGTAGAGGTCCTTACTTTGATGGTACTAATTTTGCTAGTTGGAAGCATAAGATGAAAATGCATATTCTCGGACATAACCCTGCCGTTTGGGCTATTGTGTGTATTGGCTTGCAAGGTGAATTCTTTGATGGGAGGGAACCAAACCGTGAAGCTAGTGCGGATGAATTGAAGATGCTGCAATACAACGCTCAAGCTTGTGATATCCTCTTCAATGGATTGTGCCCCGAAGAATTCAACAAAATCAGCCGTCTTGAGAATGCAAAGGAAATTTGGGATACTTTGATTGATATGCACGAAGGTACCGACTCCGTCAAGGAATCCAAATTGGATGTGCTCCAAAGTCAACTTGACAAGTTCAAGATGAAGGATGGTGAAGGTGTCACTGAAATGTACTCTAGGCTTGCTCTTATCACAAATGAAATTACGGGCTTAGGAAGTGAAGAGATGACCGACAGATTCATCATCAAGAAGATCCTAAGAGCATTGGATGGAAAATATGATACCGTGTGCACATTTATCCAAATGATGCCCAATTACAAGAATCTCAAGCCACCGGAGGTCATTGGAAGAATTGTTGCTCATGAGATGTCACTCAAGGATAAGGAGGAACTTCACAACAAGTCAAGTGGTGCTTACAAAGCCTCATGTGAAGCCCCTACATCATCAAGTGAGAAACAAACATTCAATGAATAATTGAGCTTAATGGTGAAGAACTTCAACAAATTCTACAAGAGTAGAAGCAAAGAAAGAAGCTCCAAGTCAAGGTCTTACAATGACAAAAGATCTTCCAGTCGAGAGCGCAATTGCTACAATTGTGGGAGACCCGGACTCTATTCCAATGAGTGTATGGCACCCTACAAAAGAAGAGAAGATTCTCCCAAGAGAAGAAGTAGAAGAGAAGAATCACCGCCAAGACAGAGAAGGAGTAGAGATGATCGTCATGAACGAAGAACATCCCAGAGAAGCAAGGATTCAGAAAGGAAGGACAAGTCATAAAAGAGCTACACAAAACGAAGACATCAAGCTCATGTTGGTGAATGGGTATCCGGTTCCGACTCTGAACATCACTCCGAGAGAAGCTATCACTCTGACTCCGAACATATTCAAGATGAAGGTGTTGCCGGTCTAGCACTTGTGTCGACCAACTCCTACGACATATTTGATTCACCAAATGAAGGAATTGGAAGATGCTTCATGGCTAAAGGCCCTAAGGTAACACACCCCGAGTAAGATGACTTGTTAGGTGATGATGATTTACTTGTTGACAACTCTAGTGATGAATACTATGATGAAACGTCAATTAATCATGCTAATCAAGATAAAACTAATGACAATGATAAGGAGAAGATTGAGCTTCTAACTAAAGAACTAAACACTCTTAAGTTAGCTCTAGAAACTATCTTAGAAGATCATCGAGAACTTTTAAGGGCTCATGAGAAGTTATGCTTTGAAAAGCTCAACCTTGAGCAAGAGCATGAGTTCTTAAAAGCAATCAATGATGATCTTCGCAAGAAAAGTTCTTCTTACATTGCCAAGCATTTACTCTTATCTACTTACATGCCTCAAGTCAAGTCCACTAACAAGAACAAGAAGGATTCTTCCTCTAGCAGTAACAATAATCATGCTAAATCCAATATTGTTGCTTCTAGTAGTTCTCTTGATTCCACTAATGATTCTCTTAGCCAAGTTACACTTGAGCAAGAAAATAGCTTATTGAAGGTAATTATAGAGAAAGGTGTTTACAAGAGCCTCGCCGGGAGTAAGCAATTCGAGGAAATGGCACCGGAAGAACCAAGGTGTTGGTTTTGAACGAAAGTTCAATGCCAATGGAGTTGAGTGGGAAGAAGATCAATACCCCAAGACAAAGTTTGTTCCTCAACAAGAGAAGTATGATCCTACTTCCTTCAAGGGGACACAAGCTCAAGATGATCTTCCACCACAAGACCACAAGCAAAAAGGCAAGGACAAGCTTCAAGAGGAGATTGATGCATTTGAAGAAGCTCCTAAGGCCTTGGTCAAGTGGGTTCCCAAGACTACGTCAAGTTCTACTTCATCAAGCACGACTACAACTCCAAGGATTCCCATCAAGATGATGTGGATCCCGAAGAAGAAGAACTAGAGAGTTCTTGAGGGTGACTCCGCCAACATTCTTCACTCATATCATTTTGGCAAGGACAAGTGCAATCAACTTCCACATCTTGCACTAGTTCAAGGAGTCACAAACCCTCATGTTGGTAAGACAAGGGACAAGGTAACCTAATGCTTTCATGGACATCATATTATGTGTGCATCACTCTATGTCTATGGATATACTTGTTTGTTCCTTCTGGGACTAACCCGTGTAGGTATTGAAAGTGCAACTCACTCCAAAGGATTGCTCCAAATGATCTTCATCAACATTGAGCATCCACATCTTTAACACCTACATGAAGTCATCATCGACAAAATCCAAGGTTAGTTCATCCTTCTTAGGGGGGATCTCACATCTAGGGGGAGCTCAACTCTAAGAATTGAGTCAAAGCAACTCTAATGATGTGAACACATCAATGCATTATGTAAAAGTGGTAACCCCACTTGAGCTTAAAAGATGAGTATGACCTATGATCAAATGTTCTCATTTGACTCCTAAGTCAATATACTCATATATAGATGACCTAGTCATCACCAATTGTTTGATAGATGCTAGAATTGGTTGTGCATGCTTTGCCACATATTTCATTTGCCATTTTATTGTGTGAGCATGTTGGTTGCATATTTTACTCATTCAAGGACATCCACTTGTTGCTTTGATTGATTGGCTTCTTTTTCTTTTGCCAATTGGATGAATAAGAATGCCTAAGAACCTTCTCTAGCTATCTATGCTTTTCTTGTCTCAAACTCTATTCATGCTACTTCACAAAATTTGATCAAGTCAGATTCAAACCACTCTGTGTGAGGAGCACTCGGAGTCCCTGATTCGTCATGGACTTAAACTTTCAAAACTTCTTTGTGTGTTTCGGTCTGACCGATTCTTCCATTTCGGTCATACCGAGATCACTAAGTCGATCTAGGTTTTCAATCTCCATGCAACCGATTTGAACTTTTTGGTCTCATCGAGTTGCTGTAACTGTCAACAGTTATGCATCTCGATGCCACCGAGTTGTTCCACTCGGTCACACCGACAGGGTCGGGCTATATATACACACGGGAATTTTTTTGGAAAACTTCTCCAAACCCCTTTGTTGGGGATATAACTATTTGTGTAAGCCGCCCAGGAGGGGTCGGGTTACGCAAAGAAGACTCGCCAGAGAGAAGCCCAAGACCAAAGTATGAAGATGGCGGTTCATAGAAAGCTTAAGGCCCACAGGCAACTTAAGGCCCGTTGTAGTAAACCGCTGTAATAATATTACTTGTATCATAAGGTAGACTTAACTAGTCACCGAGCCGGACATTGTTTATAAGCCGGCCGGGACTCTGTAAGCCGCAGGGGTCCACCCGTGTATATAAGGGGACGACCCGCTGGCGGCTTAGGGCAAGAAACAACTCATCGAGATCCATGCATAGCGTATCTCGCTCCCTGGTCATCGAAACATCAATACCAACCCAACTAGACGTAGGCCTTACCTTTTACGTAAGGGGCCGAACTAGTATAAAAACTCTCGCGTCCTTTGTCCCGATTAACCCCTTCAAGCTTCCTAGTGGCGATGGCTCCACAACTAAGTCCTTTCACGAGGACATCTGACGTGACAATTCCATGACAGTTGGCACCCACCGTGGGGCCAGCGCACGGTGGATTTGAGTTCTTGAAGGGCAACTTCGAAGGGCTCAAAGGATACGTAGTGGGCCGGATGACCAAAAGTCGTCGCGGCAAGATATACATCAACGACGAAGGCTGGGGCCCCGACGCCGGCTCAATTGAGTACGGGTACCGGGTCCCTTTCGGAGGGATCCACGTCTTCATCGGCCGGATTGGTGAGCCGGGGCCTGAGCCGGACAACTGCATCGACCTTGTTGAGACGGCTCAGTGTGCGAAACCCGCCCGAGTTCAAACCGGCATGAAGCGTGTCTTTGTGGGCTGCATCCACGGAGAACTTTCTGAAGGTCCTGAAGATGGTGGCGAGATGGCCGTCCACTCTGACGGTGATTCGTCCATCGGTTCAACAGATTCTTTGTATCAAGTTCAAGACGGTGCGCTCGGGGGCTGTTCTGATGGCCTTAGTATTCCGGACCTCTGCGAGTCGCCAAATTGGGCAGGAGTCTTTATGGCTGGGACTCAACCCGGACAAAACTCTACAGCCACAGCTGCAATTACTTCTGGGTTAGGAGCAGCCGGGGCAGGAGGCCATGTGCGCCTGTCGGCTCAAGTAGTGATAGACCTCATGGACAAGCTTATGGCCCTGTTAACCGCCACGGTTATCCCTGCAAACAAAGATGAGCATGACGCGGAGGTAGCACGGGTACGTGAGGAGATAGCTCAGGCCAAGGAGGCCTTAGCAGCTAAGGATACTAGGTTAGCCATGGAGCGGGCGACTCTCAACACCCGGGCACAGCGGTTGCAGTCAGAGGCTTACCAGCTCATGATGAGTTTAAACACATCCAATGAAGTAATGAGGAGGAGACACCAGAAGACCCAATCCCGATTGCCTCCGAATTACGACCCTAGGGTTCTTTTTGCTACACCCGGAGCCGGCCCAAGTAACCCGCCCGATGCTAATCCGTTTCTGACATCCAGAGCGGGAGGACCGGCCCAGCGTCGGGAGATGCCACCTCCTCATATGAGCATGGCGCCGCCGCGTTACGTGCCAACACCGGAGGGTCAGTTTTCCAACCCCATGGAGAATTTAATCGCAGCATCAGCGCGCCTGACGGCTCTTCTAGTGGACGGTGATGATCCAACAGCAGTGGAGACCCGGAGGATCAGGGAACTTGTCCAGACGGCCCTGGGTCAACAAGAGACCTATTCTTACAGCCGGGATAGGATTCATTCGACCCCTCCGCCTTGGTTAGCACCGCCTCGTCAGAACCGGAGCCCAAGTTACAGCAGGCACATGGAGTTCGAAGCTTTGTCAAGCAACGCCCAACGCTGTAACCAGCATGGTGGCTACAACCCGGTGCAAAACCGAGTACGCCAGGAGAATGAGCGGGCGGCTCAACTGGCGGCTAATCAGGATATCCCAGAGTATCCAACGACTTCTATTGAGATGGGAGTAACCACTAGAACCGGTGGACTTCCTTGTTTGATACCAGCTTTGCACAACGTGCGCTTGCCGAAGGACTTCAAGGGACCTCGAAAGGTGCCGAATTACATGGCCGACTTACAGCCCGAAGCGTGGATTGAGAGTTATGAGATGGCCATGGAGCTGTTGGAGGTCAGTGATGCGGCAATGGCTAAATACTTCACCATGATGTTAGATGGAACGGCCCGGTCTTGGCTAAAAGGTTTACCACCTAATTCCATTGGTTCGTGGGAGGAGTTAAAAGCCCGTTTCATCCAGAACTTCAAGGATACCTGTAAGCAATCTATGTTGATCGTGGACTTGATGAGTTGTAAGCAGGAAGCAGGTGAATCCACCACCCATTGGGTACGCTGAGTCAAGGAGATCATTCCCTCATCTGATAAGATGGATGCCGGCTCTGCAGTGCTCATGTTGGAGAAGAATTGCAACTTTGAACCACTGAGGCAGAAATTGGGCCACCTTAAGCATGATTGCACCGATATGGGAACGCTGATGGCGGCTTTAGTCAAATATGCCGATTCTGATAATACCAAGGACCCCGCGTCTGACGATGAGAAGACAGGGAAGGGTAAAAGGAACGGTAATGGAAAGGGTCAACGGCACAACCCAGGGAATCAAAGCGGCAATAAGCGTAAGATGGATGGCAACCCGGAGCTTGTGGCTAACGCTAGTACACAGGGTAACAATCAGAGACGTAAAGGTAAGTGGCCTCGAAACAGCGGGTCAGGTCCATCTCTTGAGCAGCTACTAAACGAGCCCTATCTGAAACATGGCACCCGGGAGCACCCCGCTACGCACCTGTGGAAAGATTGTGTGATCATGAAGGCGTTTAAAAACTCCAATATCTTTGATGGTGGTCATGGATCTGGTGGTGGTTCAGGGACCAGCGGCTTTCATGGCCCGGGCGGCGGTTCAAATTCCGGTTTTCAGGGACAGCCGGGTGGAAATAGTCAGCAGCAATCTGGTCAGGGAGGACAGCAGCAACAACAACAGTCGGGTTACCAGAGCCAACCAAAGCAGTTGAGCGGTGGGCAGTACCATGTGTTTACCACCAGCTTATGCAAACGTGACCAGAAGGTTCATAAGAGGGTTGTAAATTCGGTTGAACCGACAGTTCCTCATTATTTGAGATGGTCAGAGCAACCCATCATTTGGAACAGAGAGGATCACCCTCCACGCGTTGATAATCCGGGTCAGTTAGCCTTGGTGGTAGCACCCCAGGTTGGTGGGTATAAGTTTACTAAAGTACTCATGGACGGAGGCAGCAGCATCAATATACTCTATTATGAGACTTTCCAGCGTATGGGGCTGACTGAGAAGAATCTGAGAATATCCAACACTGTTTTCCACGGGATGGTTCCATGCAAGTCGGCTTACCCAGTTGGTAAGATTGAATTAGAGGTGGCCCTTGGGGATGAGTATGATTCCAGGGTTGAGAAGTTGACGTTTGAGGTGGTGAAGATTAGGAGCCCATATCACGCTCTGTTTGGGTGATCGGCTTATGCTAAGTTCATGGCACGGCCGTGTTACGTTTATCTACAACTCAAGATGCCGGGTTACAAGGGCACCATCACCGTGCATGGGAGTCGAAAGGTGGCCTTGGAATGTGAAGAAGGCGACGTAGCTTATGCTGAGACGGCCTGTGCCGCGGAGGAGCTTAAGTTCTATCAAGACAATGTTGACCCGGCGGATATGACCTCCCTTAAGAAGCCAACTACTGAGCATGACCCGGCATTGAAGTTTAAATCGGCCGCTGAGACAAAGCTTGTTGACTTCACCCCGGGAGACGCCTCTAAGCAGTTCAGTATCAGTGCCAATTTGGATCCTAAATAGGAAAGTGCGCTCATCGAGTTCATCCGTGAGAACCGGGACATCTTTGCATGGAAACCTTCTGACATGCCGGGTGTACCGAGGGAACTCGCTGAGCACACTCTTAATATTGATCCGAAGTATAAGTCGGTCAGGCAGTTTCTCCGACGATTCAACGAAGAGAGACAGTCAGCTATTGGGGAAGAAGTGGCCCGGCTCTTAGCGGCCGGGTTTATTGTTGAAGTTTTTCATTCGGAGTGGTTGGCTAACCCGGTGCTGGTGCTCAAGAAGAACGGCACTTGGCGGATGTGTGTGGATTACACGGACTTAAATAAGGCTTGTCCGACTGATCCCTTTGCTCTCCCCCGTATTGATCAAATCATTGATGCTACGGCGGGTTGTGAACGTTTGAGCTTTTTGGATGCTTACTCTGGCTATCATCAGATCAAGATGGCAGTTAAGGACCAGGAGAAGACAGCTTTCATCACTCCGTTTGGGGCCTTCTGTTATGTATCTATGCCATTTGGGCTCAAGAGTGCCCAGGCAACTTATCAGCGATGTGTGCAGAACTGTTTGCACGATCAAATTTGGCGCAATGTTCATGCTTATGTGGATGACATCGTGGTGAAGTCTAGAGAAAAGGAAACTTTAATATCTGACTTGAGAGAGACCTTTGACAACCTCTGGGTTTACAAGATGATGCTTAACCCGGCCAAGTGTGTGTTTGGTGTGCCTGCGGGCAAGCTATTGGGCTTTCTGGTGTCAAATAGAGGCATTGATGCTAATCCGGAGAAGATCACGGCGATTACCTCTCTGGCTAAACTGGCATGTATCAATGATGTTCAGCGCCTGGCGGGACGGGTTGCTGCTTTAAACCGCTTCATAAGCCGGTTAGGAGAGAAGGCCTTACCGTTATATCAGATGATGAAGAAAACAGACACTTTTGTCTGGAGCAATGCTGGTAACACTGCCTTTGAAGATTTAAAGAGACAGTTGTCTGAGCCACCAGTTCTTGCAGCTCCCATTGATAAAGAGCCGTTATTGTTATATGTGGCTGCTAACTCACGGGTCGTCGGTGTTGCCATCGTGGTGGAGCGTAAGGAGGCAGGCAAGGAGCATCCGGTTCAACGGCCGGTTTACTACATCAGCGAGGTGCTCATTGAGTCTAAACAAAGGTATCCACATTGGTAGAAGCTTGTTTATGGTGTGTTCATGGCAAATCGAAAGCTGAAGCAGTACTTCCAAAGTCACCCTATAACGGTGGTAAGCTCAACTCCTTTGGGAGACATCATTCAGAATAGGGAAGCCACAGGACGAATCGCCAAGTGGGCCATCGAGCTTGGGCCCTATGGTCTGAAGTATATGCCCCGTACTGCCATCAAGTCTCAGGCCTTGGTGGATTTTATCAATGATTGGACAGAGTTGCAGGCACCTGAGGAGAAGCCGGATAATACGTATTGGACTATTCACTTTGATGGGTCCAGGCAGTTAGAAGGATTAGGGGCTGGAGTTGTCTTAACTTCCCCTCGAGGTGATGAATTTCGTTATGTGCTCCGGCTCATGTTTCCTTGTACTAACAATGCAGCTGAATACGAGGCCTTACTCCATGGTCTCCGGATGGCTAAGGAGATGAATTTAAGCCGGGTAAGGTGTTTGGGCGACTCAGACCTCGTGGCTCAACAGGTCTCAGGAACATGGGATTCTAAGGATCCCCTTATGGCGGCTTATCACCGTGAAGTCGATGCTGTAGCTGGGTACTTCAAAGGGTATCAGGTGGAGCACATTGACAGAAGGAAGAATGAGGCGGCTGATGCTTTAAGCCGGTTGGGCTCTGAGCGCAAGCCGGTGCCGCCTAACACCTTTCTTGACGTTCTACATAATCCTTCTGTCAAGGTACCTACAGAGGAAGAGCTTGTAGTACCAGACCCGGAGGCACAGTTGGTGGCTGCACTTCACGTCATCCCGGATTGGACATTGCCATATTTGACTTATATGACCCGAGGAGAGCTGCCTGAGGATGAGACCTTAGCAAGGCAAATTGTCAGGCGGTCCAAATCCATGAAAATTGTTAACGGCGAGTTACATCATCTCAGTGTCACAGGGGCGTTCCAGCGTTGTGTGTCGCCTGCAGAGGGTCAAGAGATACTTCGAGAAATCCATGAAGGAGATTGTGGTCATCATGCCGGCTCAAAATCTCTGGTGGCCAAGGCTTTCCGTCATGGTTTTTATTGGCTGACGGCTCATGCAGATGCAGAAGATCTTGTTAGCAAATGTGACGGATGTCAAAAATTCTCACGACGAGCTCATGTGCCGGCTCAGGAATTGAGGATGATTCCAATCACTTGTCCGTTTGCAGTCTAGGGGCTTGACATGGTGGGACCTTTTAAATGGTCTACGAATAAAAAGACACACCTCCTGGTGGCAGTGGATAAATTTACAAAGTGGATTGAGGCAGAGCCGGTCAATCAGTGTGATGCGGCCACAGCAGTTCAGTTCATCAAAAAGGTGATCTTTCATTTTGGTTTTCCGCATAGCATCATAACTGATAATGGCACTAATCTCTCCAAGGGTGCCATGGAAGTGTTCTGTCAATGGGGACATATCCGGCTTGATGTTTCGGCTGTTGCTCATCCTCAATCCAATGGTCAAGCAGAAAGAGCTAATCAGGAGATTTTAAGGGGTATCAAGCCATGACTCTTGGTCCCCTTACAGCGGACTCCGGGTTGTTGGGTGGAAGAGTTGCCGTTTGTGCTGTGGAGCATCAACACTACGCCTAACAGATCCACGGGTTATACACCTTTTTTCATGGTTTATGGAGCAGAGGCAGTTCTGCCCAGTGACATCCGGCACGATTCGCCCCATGTGGCGGCTTATGTTGAGGCTGATAATGAAAAGGCTCGACAAGAGGCGCTTGACTTGTTAGATGAGGAGCGAGACTTGGCAATAGCCCGCTTGGCGATTTACTAGCAAGACCTTCGTCGTTATCACAGCCGCCGGGTCAGGAGCAGAACATTTCAGGAAGGCGATTTAGTGCTCTGGCTCATCCAGGATCAGTCCGATATGCACAAGCTATCCCCTCCTTGGGAAGGACCCTTTGTGGCCAGCAAGAATCTGCACAATGGGTCATACTACCTCATTGATATTCGAGAGCACAAAGACTCTTGTAAATCGGAGGAGGAGACCCGCCGGCCGTGGAATATAGCCCATCTTCGGCCTTATTATACTTAAACCACCGGTTCTTTAGATGTATATATTTTTTGACAATGTATATATTATATAAAGTAATAAAGCAGGACCTTTGTCCTTTTTTCACCCTCAAAAAAGTGTATACGTCTTTTTGGCAGGTGGTGGAAACAACCAGCAGGGACCGGATCATATTTGAATCCGGCTTTACCTTTGGTCCGGCTTATGATCATATCTGAATCTAGCCATGATCGCTTGGGGGCTTCCTGTTCAAACATAGGTCGTATCCGAACCAAAGAGAACATAGCTGTCGATACCCACTTGATCGGCATACTTGCCAAACTTACTTGGGGGTTTCTTGATCATATTTGAATCACAGCTTAACCCCTGTAGGTCTGACGTGGATCGTATGCGAATCAGCGTCATTAAACAAATCTTATGGTCACTTGGGGGCTTCATGTTCAAACATAGGTTGTATTCGAACCAAAGAGAACATAGCTGTCGATACCCACTTGATCGGCATCGCTAAGCCACTGGGGGCTATATGATCGTATCCGAATCTTAGCTTAACCCCTTTGGAACGGTTTACTGATCGTATCCGAATCAGAAGCCTGTAAAGTATTTTGATTATCCTGAAACCTTGTGAAAAGCATTTTGGGATGTTTTTTGTCTTGCCGGTTTAGTATTCATCACCCCAGGTTGTTAAGTGCCGGGTGAACATTATATGAGCCGGGAAGATTATCCAAGGATTGCAGAATAAGGCAAGTAAAGTTTAAAACGCCAAGGAAGCAAAAGCCATAAATATATAGCCATGGCAGCTACGAAAGTATTGAGCATGCACAAAGGCATGACAGGCATAGGGAAGTTTTTTCTACCCTATTACAAGACTCCCCGAGTCTGAAATTAATGAAGCATTGTTTTTTGGCAACCTAGCGATTCACTCCTTCGGCGGGCTTGAGGGCTCCGGGTTATCCTTCTCCGCCTCTCCGTCGGTTGCTTTGTCCTGGAAGGTGGATGAGGCCCAGTCAATGCCGCTCAAGGCTTCAAATTCAGCCTCATCATCTATTAACCCGGCCGGGTCCACTTCAGGGGCAAAGGTATGCTTACGCGTTGGAGGGATCAGACTGATTTGGTCATACGGAATGTTTGGGATTCTCTGGTTCTCGTTATCATAGCCCGGAGAATACTTAGTGAGATCAGTATCATTGCCAATGAGAGTTACCAAGGGACGAACGACTTTGACACAGGTGGTGAAGTCTTGATCATGAAATACAGAGCCATCCTCCTTCAAGCTTAGATATCCAAGGGTAAGATCAGCCAAGTCAAGTTCTGGCACCCATGCCTTTGCCCGGCTTAATGCGGCCACGGCTCCGGCTCTTGCAGATGCCTGCCTTAAGTCTTTAATCCGTTGAGGTAGCACTGCGAGATGCTTCAACACATCTTGTAGGAGGCAAGGAGGGGTATTTGATAAAGCTACAACGGCCAAAGCACGTTGTGACCCGGAATATAGCTGCTCCACAAGGGTATAAACAGCCTTGAGCTTGATCAGCATGTTCTGCTTGAGGTTGGTACTCCTAGGGCATGTGTGGTCACAAGCATAACAATAAGCCGGGGATAATTATCACAATAATCCTTGGAAGATTGCGATGTTTAAAGGGTTTTTCAGAGTGGCTTACCGAAGATGGCTGAGACCATTTGGGATATCTACCGCTTTAAGTCGGATAGTTCGGTTGTTGCTTCGGCAAGAGATGCTTCGACTGTCTTGGCCCGAGTCATCAGGGAAGCCTTCTCATCAGCCCAAGTTTTCTTCTCCGACTCAAAATTCTTCTTTAGTTTCTCATTTTCAGAGACACTAAATTCAAATTTGGAGTTCGCCTTCTGCGTCTCAAGCTCTTGAGTTTCTAGACGGCTCTTCAGGGTAGCAAGCTCTGATTCAAATTGACTTATGGCAGCCTGCATTAACACCGAGTTATGGTAAGGATTATAATAAGGTAATATTTAAGTCCCAAGCACCTTACAAATAAAGATACTTGGCACTTGGGGGCTAACGTATGCTGAATTTTTTTTAACTTTATCCTGCCAGGTCACACATATTAAGTCTCAAGCACCTTACAAGTAATGATACTTGACACTTGGGGGCTAATGTGTATTGCAGATTTAAAAGCCTTATGTGACAACCGGGTTAAGTAACTTCTTTTTTAAGCCGGGTAAGTTAACAGGTAAAGCAGATTTCTAAAAAGTCTACAACATATTTGTTCATAAGCAATAGACTTGGGGGCTGGTACAGTATGTAAGATTCGGGTAAAAAGTATAAGTTATACCTCAGATTTGTGCTGTATTTGTTTCACCATGTCAATTTCCAGGTCACGGCTATTATGAACCTGATTCAGATAGCCCGAGACTATATCACCAATGCTTAGGTGAGTATAATCAGTGATGTCCTGCTTGGTTTTTTGGCGTTGAGCAAATTCTTCCTTGGCGGTACATTTGGCAAGGACGGTAGGCCGCCCTGGTTCAACAAACTGAGACTTCACAATTTCAACTTCCGGTTCATTTGTTTTGACCGGGCTAGGAATCTCCGGGTCACTTGTGTGGAGAGTATCTTCAGCAGGGAAATCAGAGGTTGGCATTGGAATATCAAAAGCTGGATCAGGTGGCGGCTGATGGGTAGAGTTGTCTGGAGCAAACGCATTAATCACCAGTTCAGCCACGACCGGTTCTTCAGATGACTTATTCTTCTTTGCCCGTTTACTGGGTTTCACTTGCAGGCTGTTAACAAAAGCAGAAGCATGAATAAAACAAAAAGTGCATAATTTTACATTACCCGGGAGCAGTTTTGTAAGTCGGCATATTTGACTGCATGGATTCGCTGGAAGAAGGAGAGGTATCCTGATATTTGGAGTCAGATGAATTGAAAGGTTAACGAATTAAGCCTGCTAAAGGTAAGACATAACATAAATCGGAGATAACCTCAGTCCGACGCTTTCTGGTTACATCAGGTAAGCCGGAGGAGAGTTCTGCATCCTTGTTGTTCCGGGTCTGCCTCCGGTTCTCAAACTGTTGTTGCTTCAAAATAAATTGAGGATCTTGATAAGCAAGTGCATGTGAAAATCTTACTTTCCGGGTCACCCTTCGGGCCTTTTGCTTTGGCAAAGGCTCTGAGTCGGAGGAGATTATAGTTACCTCTTCATTGGTTGCTCGACTGTTCCCCGTATCCTCCTGAAGGGATAAAATGTCAGACAGGTGATAACAAGGGACTTAAGAAAATTTAAAGATTACCTCTTCCTCATCCGAAGAGCTATCCTCCAATCTGAGCAAGTCGGAGGCGCTGGGTTTCTTCTTCTTTGAGGTTCCTACCTTGGCGGCTTTCCTTTCAGGGTTCTTGGTCGTCCTGGCTTGTTTGGCAGCTTCATGGTCATATTTGGCTTTCCAGAAGTCATCACCGGCCTGTGAAAAAAGTTAAAGAGTTATGAGTATCAAGCAAGGTATAATGTATCCGTAAACATTTGTTACGATTGATAACTTACCGCAGGGGCCGGGTTATTCTTGCAAAATGGAAGTAAGCCGAAGGCGTTGCTCGTCATAGTACCCTCCTTCAGCAGTGACTGGGTTGTAGCATCCACCACGTCATCTGGTAAGTCGTCAAGGCTATGGCGTAGCGGATCAGTCTTTTCTCCAGTATAAGTACACATTAAGCCGGGACGACGGCTTAATGGAAGTATATGCCAAGTGACCCAGACTCGGACCAGATCAATGCCGTTTAAGCCATTTCCCAAGAGAGCTTCTATTTTCTTGATGGTGGAATTGAGAGGCACGCATTCAAGGGTTGTCAGCTTGTCTGGTAGCGGATGGTTAGACTCAAGGCGCAGGGCTCGAAAGCCGGGCAGAGGTTTTTCATCAGCCGGAGAAATGTCCTGACAGTAGAACCACGTCTGGTTCCAAGATTTGGGGTGACTCGGCAACTCAGCATAAGGGAAAAGACAGTCTCTCCGTCGCTGGATTGAGATGCCGCCAAGCTCAAGACTAGGCCCGTTGGCACGTTCATTTTGCCGGTTCATGTAAAAAAGTTCCCTGAACAAAAGCAGACTTGGCTCTTCTCCCAGGTACACCTCGCAGAAGACTTGAAAATTGCAAATATTTGACACGGAATTGGGTCCGATGTCTTGAGGTCTAAGATCAAAGAAATTTAAAACCTCTCTGAAGAATTTTGAGCCGGGAGGAGCAAATCCACGGCTCATATGATCCGTAAAAATTATTACTTCCCCTGCTTTGGGGTGAGGCTTTTCTTCAGACGGGTCAGGGGCACGGTACGACATGACGTCCTTTTTTGGCAGATGCCCAGACTTTACAAACTCAGCTAGTTTGCTATTGGTCACTATGGATGGAACCCAATTGCAAGTTACAGGGGCCTTGGTAGCCTTAGGAGCCATCACAACAATTGGCCTATGGAAAAACAAGAAGATCCAGTTCAATTTTAACCCGGGAGGAAAATCTTGATTATTTAAAGTGGCGGCTTAATGAGGGGCCTAATGATATAAGGATGACTGTGCAACGATATTTAAGCCGCTACAAGTATCAAGTGCAATTCAAAAAATTTCCGGGTCATGAGGAGCAGTCAAGGTTCTGTGTCATTTATTTAAGCCGGACATCTCGACAGTTGTGTTTCAGGGCATTTACCAGAAGAGGTTTTCCGGGTGATAAAAGCAAGTTTCACAGCTAACAGTTATTATTCTGGATCAAAACATTGCTCTGAAAAGAAAAAAATTCTAGACCTAAAACAGGGCAGAGAAGTTCATGCATTCGAAGAGGGTTTCTGAACAAGAGAAATGAGATCTATTTTTATGCAAGATCAACACAAACAAGCACCACAGCAGTTCTACGTAGTTTTTACGATCTAAGCAGGGCATTGGAAGGGACTAGCGAGGGTTTGGCATCGGGCAGTGATGAAAACCGACGAACTCAGCAAGGGCCTAACGCAGATATGAGAAAGGGAACGAGAGGAACTCACGGATGCGGACGAGCTGCAGAGGTTTGCCGTCGATCTCTGGTCCAAGTCAGGTTGATGCAACGGCCTGAGTCGGTGAAGACGAGGGGTTCGACAGTGGCGGCGGCAGAGCTCGGAAAGAAGCAAGAGGAAGAAGACAACTGAAAGGATAAAAAGGAAAAGACCAAAGTCGCGGCTATTTATAAGAGAAGACGGACCGAGAGGGCGCGAAAAACGAGGAGATAACATTTATTATCCAGCGGCTCGGGCGCCTCGATTCTCGGGACAGTCAGTAAAGACAGAGATCCGTTGAAGATATGGCGGAATAAAATAAGTTTTATTGAAGATGACGTCATGGTGATTTAACCCGGATCCAGATGATGACGTCACGGCAGGTTAAATTTTTTGTGCAAGACAAAAGACTGCAGGACAGTTCATAAGGTATTTTAAGATTGACGTGAACAGATTCAAATCAATCTGGGGCCTAATGTTGGGGATATAACTATTTGTGTAAGCCGCCCAGGAGGGGCCGGGTTACACAAAGAAGACTCGCCAGAGAGAAGCCCAAGACCAAAGTATGAAGATGGCGGTTCATAGAAAGCTTAAGGCCCACAGGCAACTTAAGGCCCGTTGTAGTAAACCGCTGTAATAATATTACTTGTATCATAAGGTAGACTTAACTAGTCACCGAGCCGAACATTGTTTATAAGCCGGCCGGGACTCTGTAAGACGCAGGGGTCCACCCATGTATATAAGGGGACGACCCGCTGGCGGCTTAGGGCAAGAAACAACTCATCGAGAACCAGGCATAGCGTATCTCGCTCCCTGGTCATCGAAACATCAATACCAACCCAACTAGACGTAGGCCTTACCTTTTACGTAAGGGGCCGAACTAGTATAAAAACTCTCGCGTCCTTTGTCCCGATTAACCCCTTCAAGCTTCCTAGTTGCGATGGCTCCACAACTAAGTCCTTTCACGAGGACATCTGACAATGTCTGGCTCGGTGACTAGTTAAGTCTACCTTATGATACAAGTAGTATTATTACAGCGGTTTACTACAACGGGCCTTAAGTCGCCTGTGGGCCTTAAGCTTTCTATGAACCGCCATCTTCATACTTTGGTCTTGGGCTTGTCTCTAGCGAGTCTTCTTTGCGTAACCCGGCCCTTCCTGGGCGGCTTACACAAATAGTTATATCCCCAACATTAGGCCCCAGATTAATTTGAACCTGTTCACGTCAATCTTAAAATACCTTATGAACTGTCCTGCAATCCTTTGTCTTGCACAAAGAATTTAACCCGCCGTGACGTCATCCTCGGGATCCGGGTTAAATCATCGTGACGTCATCTTCAATAAAACTTATTTTATTCTGCCATATCTTCAACGGATCTTTGTCTTTATTGACTTTCCCAAGAATCGAGGCGCCCGAGCCGCTGGATAATAAATGTTATCTCCTCGTTTTTCGTGCCCTCTCGGTCCGTCTTCTCTTATAAATAACCGCATCTTAGGTCTTTTCCTTTTTATCCTTTCAGTCGTCTTCTTCCTCTTGCTTCTTCCCGAGCTCTGCCGCCGCCACTGTCGAACCCCTCGTCTTCACCGACTCAGGCCGCTGCATCAACCTGACTCAGACCAGAGATCGACGGCGAACCTCTGTAGCTCGTCCACATCCGTGAGTTCCTCTCGTTCCCTTTCTCAGATCTGCATTAGGTCCTTGCTGAGTTCGTCGGTGTTCATCACTGCCCGACACCAAACCCTCGCTAGTCCCTTCCAACGCCCTGTTTAGATCATAAAAACTACATAGAACTGCTACGATGCTTGTTTGTGTTGATCTTGCATAAAAATAGATCTCATTTCTCTTATTCAGAAACCCTCTTCGAGTGCATGAACTTCTCTGCCCTGTTTTAGGTCTAGAAATTTT
Source organism: Triticum aestivum (assembly GCF_018294505.1). Lineage (NCBI taxonomy): Eukaryota > Viridiplantae > Streptophyta > Magnoliopsida > Poales > Poaceae > Triticum > Triticum aestivum. Next base: position 464,797,082 of record NC_057804.1, read on the forward strand.
TTCTTTTCAGAGCAATATTTTGATCCAGAATAATAACTGTCAGTTGTGAAACTTGCTTTTATCACCCGGAAAACCTCTTCTGGTAAATGCCCTGAAACACAACTATCGAGATGTCCGACTTAAATAAATGACACAGAACCTTGACTGGTCCTCATGACCCGGAATTTTTTTGAATTGCACTTGATACTTGTAGCAGCCTTAATATTGTTGCACAATCATCCTTATATCATTAGGCCCCTCATTAAGCCGCCCTTTAAATAATCAAGATTTTCCTCCCGGGTTAAAATTGAACCGGATCTTCTTGTTTTTCCATAGGCCAATTGCTGTGATGGCTCCTAAGGCTACCAAGGCCCCTGTAACTTGCAATTGGGTTCCATCCATAGTGACCAATAGCAAACTAGCTGAATTTGTAAAGTCTGGGTGAGGGAGTCCCAGACTAGGGGGTGTCCGGATAGCCGAACTACCATCATCGGCCGGACTCCAAGACTATGAAGATACAAGATTGAAGACTTCGTCCCGTGTCCGAATGGGACTTCCCTTGGCGTGGAAGGCAAGCTTGGCGATATGGATATGTAGATCTCCTACCATTGTAACCGACTCTATGTAACCCTAGCCCTCTCCGGTGTCTATATAAACCGGATGGCTTTAGTCCATAGGATGAACAACAATCATACCATAGGCTAGCTTCTAGGGTTTAGCCTCCTTGATCTCGTGGTAGATCTACTCTTGTAACCCACATCATCAATATTAATCAAGCAGGACGTAGGGTTTTACCTCCATCAAGAGGGCCTGAACCTGGGTAAAAACATTGTGTCCCTCGTCTCCTGTTACCATCCGCCTAGACGCACAGTTCGGGACCCCCTACCCGAGATCAGCCGGTTTTGACACTGACATTGGTGCTTTCATTGAGAGTTCCTCTGTGTCGTCACTGATAGGCTCGATGGCTTCTTCGATCATCAACGACGATGCAGTCCAGGGTGAGACCTTCCTCCCCGGACAGATCTTCGTATTCGGCGGCTTCGCACTGCGGGCCAATTCACTTGGCCAGCTGGAGCAGATCGAAGGCTACGCCCCTGGCCGTCAGGTCAGATTTGGAAGTTTGAACTTCACGACTGACATCCGCGGGGACTTGATCCTCGACGGATTCGAGCCACAGCCGAGCGTGTCATACTGTCACGATGGGCATAATTTAGCTCTGCAGCCGGACAGTACCCTGGAGGCCGCACTCAAACCCGCTCCGATCTTCGACTCGGAGCCGGCTGCACAGACCAAGGATGGATGGCTAGACACCACCTCGGGGGCTGCAACCTCTACGGCGATAGAGCCGAACACCGATCTTGTCCCCCATGAAGCTCGTGACTCCGAGGTGCCGGACTCCTTGCCGGACTCCGGACCTCCCGCGCCCCCTCCAGTCGAATCCGATTGGGCGCCGATCATGAAGTTCACCGCGGCGGACATCTTTCAACACTCACCTTTTGGCGACATCTTGAGTTCGCTAAAGTACCTCTCGTTATCAGGAGAGGCCTGGCCGGACTGCGGCCAGGATGGTTGGGATGCGGATGACGAAGAAATTCAGACCCCACCCACCACCCACTTGGTAGCCACTATCGACGACCTAACCGACATGCTAGATTACGACTCTGAGGACATCGACGGTATGGACGACGATGCCGGAGACGACCAAGAACCAGCGCCCACCGGGCACTGGAAAGCCACCTCTTCATACGACATATACATGGTGGATATCCCAAAGGATGGGAACGGCGAAGGAATAGCGGAGGATGACCCCTCCAAGAAACAGCCCAAGCGCCGGCGTCAGTGGCGCCGCTCTAAATCCCGCCATAGCAAGAATGAGGATTCCGGCACCGGAGACAATAATACACCGGATAGCGCCGAAGACAACCCACTCCAGCAAGATCCAGCACAGGAGGAGGGGGATGCCATCCCTCATAAGAGAGCGGCTGAAGAAGAGGTAGAGGACTATATGCATCCCTTCGGAGACGAGGCAAGCCTCGACGACGACGAATTCGTCGTGCCTGAGGATCCCGTCGAACAGGAGCGTTTCAAACGCAGGCTTATGGCCACGGCAAACAGCCTCAAGAAAAAACAGCAGCAGCTTAGAGCTGATCAAGATCTGCTAGCCGACAGATGGACCGAAGTCCTCGCGGCCAAAAAGCATGAACTCGAACGCCCCTCCAAAAGCTACCCCAAACGTAAGCTGCTCCCCCGATTAGTGGTGGAGGCATATGATCCCGCTTCACCAGGAGACAATACGGCCGATCGACCACCCCGTGGTCGCGACAGAGAGGCCTCAAGGCCCTTCACTAGACCCGTACCCCGGCATCGCTCAAAAAGCACAAGGCCACAGGGGAACACTCCGGACCTGCGAGACATATTGGAGGATAAGGCAAGACAATCAAGATCGATCTATGGATCACGTGGGTGCCCCACGATACGTGACGATCACCGTCACCCCGGACACAGTAAGTCCGGCCGGGCTGAACACAATAGACAAAGCTCTTTTGAGCTCCGTCGCGATATCGCCCAGTACAGAGGCGCCGCACACCCACTGTGCTTCACAGATGAGGTAATGGATCATCAAATCCCAGAAGGGTTTAAACCCGTCAATATTGAATCTTATGATGGCACAACAGACCCCGCGGTCTGGATCGAGGACTATCTCCTCCACATCCACATGGCCCACGGAGACGATCTCCACGCCATCAAATATCTCCCACTCAAACTTAAAGGACCAGCCCGGCACTGGCTTAACAGCTTGCCAGCAGAGTCAATCGGGAGTCGGGAGGACCTGGAAGCCGCATTCCTTGATAACTTCCAAGGCACGTACGTGCGACCACCAGATGCAGATGACCTAAGCCACATAATTCAGCAGCCAGACGAATCGGCCAGACAATTCTGGACACGGTTCTTAACCAAGAAAAACCAAATCATTGACTGTCCGGATGCCGAGGCCCTCGCGGCCTTCAAGCATAACATCCGCGACGAGTGGCTTGCCCGGCACCTGGGACAGGAAAAGCTGAAATCCATGGCAGCCCTTACATCACTCATGACCCGCTTCTGTGCGGGTGAGGACAGCTGGATAGCACGCAGCAACAACCTCAACAAAAATTCTGGCAGTCCGGATATCAAGGACCGTAGTGGCAGGTCGCGTCGCAACAAAAACAAATGCCGCATTAACGGCGATAACTGTGAGGATATGGCAGTCAATGCCGGATTCAGAGGCTCTAAACCCGATCAACGGAAAAAGCCATTCAAAAGAACAACTCAGGGTCCGTCCAATTTGGACCAAATTCTCGACCGCTTGTGCCAGATACATGGCACCCCTGAAGAGCCAGCTAACCACACCAATAGGGACTGTTGGGTGTTCAAGCAGGCAGGCAAGTTAATTGCCTAAAACAGCGACAAGGGGCTACATAGCGACGACGAGGAAGAGACCCGATCGCCGAACAATAGAGGACAGAAGGGTTTCCCCCCACAGGTGCGGACGGTGAACATGATATATGCCACGCACATACCCAAAAGGGAGCGAAAGCGTGCACTCAGGGACGTAAACGCGATGGAGCCAGTTGCCCCGAAGTTCAATCCATGGTCCTCTTGCCCAATCACCTTTGACCGAAGGGACCACCCCACCAGCATTCGCCATGGTGGGTTCGCCGCATTGGTTCTAGACCCAATCGTCGATGGATTTCATCTCACCAGAGTCCTGATGCACGGCGGCAGTAGCCTAAACCTGCTTTATCAGGACACGGTGCGCAAAATGGGCATAGACCCCTCAAGGATTAAACCTACCAAGACGAACTTTAAAGGCGTCATACCAGGTGTAGAAGCCAATTGTACAGGCTTAGTTACACTGGAAGTGGTCTTCGGATCCCCGGATAACTTCCGAAGCGAGGAGTTAATCTTCGACATAGTCCCGTTCCGCAGCGGCTATCATGCCTTGCTCGGACGTACCGCGTTTGCAAAGTTCAACGCGGTGCCGCACTATGAATACCTCAAGCTCAAGATGCCAGGCCCTAGAGGAGTCATCACGGTCAACAGAAACACTGAACGCTCCCTCCGAATGGAGGAACATACAGCGGCTCTCGCGGTAGAAATACAAAGCAGCCTTTTAAGGCAATTCTTGAGTCCGGCTGCTAAGCGGCCGGACACAGCTAAGCATGCCCGGAGTAACCTACAACACGACCACCTGGCACGTTCCGAGCACGCGTAGCAGTGCGGCCCCAACCCCAGCCCCTGTAAAACATTAAGACAGACCCTTCGCGTACTCCATTACGCTCTGAAGATACCATGGGCATGGGGCAAGGGGCTCGACCACGATAAGCCCAGACTGTGGCTCAACCGCACCAGGGGCTCTTAAGTGTGTCGTTTCTTTTTCTTTTCCTTTTATTTTTTACCTATAGGACTCCGTTCATCAGAGGCCCTGTCCGGCAGCAGACATGTCGAACCCACGATGCAACAGCCAGGGAAGGAGAAAGGCTACAACGAAAACCCAGGTGGTCTCCATCATGAGCATTAAATCTGTTTTATGCATTATTCCGTAGCCTACCCCTGGAGGGGGACATGTTAAACAGTCCCATCCCTTGCTTACCGCACCACTTGTATCGTCCTGCACTTACAGCAGTTTTTGCTTCTAATTGCATTTCTTTCTTACACATATGTTCATCTATGACATGTTGCATCCGTACGTTTTGGTGCGGCTAAATACACCAGGGGCTTATGTTTCCCGCGTTATGGTGTGATAAGTCGGAACATTTTCACAAGTGCGGCACCCCGAACTTATAGCATTATATGCATCGGCTCCGAATCATGTTCTTGGGTCAATAGTTGGGTTTGCCCGGCTCCCATGTTTTGGTACCTTACGTTCCGTTTTATCGACTAAGGTAGCACTGGGAGAACCACTGCGATTGCGCCCCAGTTGAGCTGGGTTAGCGCCTCAGTGGAGAAAGCTAAAACTGACCGTCATGATGAGGCGAGAGCTGGTCGCTGTTGGAGAGGTTCTTTGCGAGTCCCTAAAGACTTATGCCACTTCGAGCGAGGAGCCGGATTCTGTCCGGCCAAGGCGTGGATAGCGCCCCAAATTCGGCCTTCCGAAAACTAGGGGCTTCGCCGGAATTTAAAATTATAGAATTCTATGGCTAAGTGAGAGTGTTCAAGCATTATAAGTCCGGTTGCCTTGTCCGTTGTGTTGAGCGCCTCCCTAGATGGACCCAAAAATGGGAACAAGAGCGCTCGAGTTTATCTCGAACACCCCAGCACTCGTGGCATGGGGGCTGAAGCCGACGACTTGCCATCTCTCAGATTTGATAAACAGCCGCACAGAAGGTAATATTTTAAATTAACAAGCGTTGCTTAGCGCATATGAACCAAGTTTTCAGCGCACAGGATAACAAAATGCGAGTCTACTCAAATATTACATCTTTGGAGCACTCACCCGCAATAGTGCGGGCGCCCTTCAGCACACTCTTATAATACATCTCGGGCGTACGATACTCCTTGCCCTTTGGTGGTGGGTCCGTCACAAGCTTCTGGGCATCCATCTTGCCCCAGTGCACCTTTGCACGGGCAAGGGCCCGACGGGCACCTTCAATACAGGCGAAGTGCTTGATGACTTCAACCCACGGTCACGCATCCACGAGCCGCCGCACCAGCAGAAGTAGCTCCCAGGCATGGCCTCCTTAGGCCACATCCAAACTATGAGGCCCTTCATGGCCTGTTCGGCCGCCTTGTGGAGCTCGACCAGCTGCTTCAGCTGGTCGCTAAGGGGCACCGGATGTTCGGCCTCAGCATACTGAGACCAGAAGACCTTCTCCGTCGAGCTTCCCTCCTCGGCCTGGTAGAATGCGGCAGCATCGGACATGCTGCGAAGAAGATCTGCGAACGCTCCTGGAGAGCTCCGAATTCGGGGAAGCGACAGGTAATTAACACTCACATGCTTACTTTGCATGAAAAATGCCTTACCCGCTGCTATTTTCTTTACCGCCTCGATCTCCTGGAGGGCCTTGTAGGCTTCGGCCTTAGCGGCTTTGGCACTCTCAAGAGCCGTTGCAAGCTCAGACTCTCGAGTCTTCGAGTCACGCTCCAGGCTCTCATGTTTCCTCACGAGATCCTGGAGCTCTTGCTGTACCTCCGCCACCCGCGCCTCCTGTTTCTCTCGCTCGGTGCACTCCGCAGCCGCATTGCGTTCGGCCGCGGCCACCGCCTCCTTCAGGGTCGCCACCTCGTTAGTGGCCCCTGCAATACCCCAGTTATCCTTGTCATTTTTCTTGCAACCAAATCTTTTTCTGTAAGGTACAATTTTCATAAGGTATTACTCACCTTCTTTTTCCTCGAGCTGCTTCTTGGCATGGCCGAGCTCGTTCTCGGACCGCTCGAGGTTTTCCTTCAAAGTTTTGACCTCCGCAGTCCGTGCGGCAGAGGTCAGCAGCACAACCTGCAATCCCATATTGACATATTTTCATGACTCCTGCGTTTATCTTTCTAAAGATCCTCAGTCCGGCTTTTCTTTTCGAACACCGAACCGAGCATCAGGGGCTACTGTCTATGCGCTACCATTTTACATATATTGAAATTCTTACCTCAAAGCCTGTTAGAAGGCTGCTGCAGGCTTCGGTCAGCCCGTTCTTGGCGAGCTAAACTTTCTGAATCACCGCACTCATAACAGTGCGGTGTTCCTCTTCAATAGAGGCGCTATTGAGCGCCTCTAGCAAATTATCCGGCACCTCCGGTTGGACGGAGGCAGTCGGCGTCGCGGTCTTGCCCTTCTTACGAAGGGGTCGCCCGCCGGACTCCGAAGCCACTATGGGTTCCGGGGCTGAGTCCGGTGCAAAGTCCGGGAGGTTGTCCTGCGACACCTCCGGGCCCTCTCCTCCTGGTGGGTCCCTTCCTGGGATCCCACCTCGGCATCGTCCGCATCACGGGGGGTGGAGGCAGTCGGAAGAGAATCCATATCCGACGCCCCTAAGGACCCGCTCGACGAAGTGGGGAGATCATCCTTAGGCGGACTGCAGGGTTGTATGCGGCATTAGAAAGACATAATGTGGCGGAAAACGAAAACCTTGAAGTTATTCGGGAGTCCGGATACTTACGATCTCGCCAGAGGCTTGGCCCTTGGAGGCCAGTCCTCGTCGTCGTCACTGGCGTTGGCGGAACAGTCCGAGGGAAGAGTTTTTCCCCTCTTGGACCCTTCGGCCTCCCTTGTTGGGGAGGCCTTCCTTTTCTTCCCTCCCCCCGCTGGGGGAGAGGCTTTCTTCTTCTCCTCCTCGCCTTGGTGGGAGGAGTCGGCCTCGGATGCATCGTCCGATACCACCTGAAAATGGGAACTCTTCCGAGTCCCCGTGGCCTTCTTCTTGGCCTTCTTCTCCGGCACCACGTGGGGTGCCGGAGCCAGTAGCCCCGTTAGGCGGGCGTCAGCTGGGTCCTCTGGCAATGGGGCCGGACAGATAGCCTGTGCGGCCTTCTTCAGCCAGTCCTGTCAAAGGAAAGGGAGTTTAGATCCCGCATAGAGTCAAACTATGAATAACAAGCGTCCCGTAAAGGACAATATCGCTTACCTCATCAGCTGGACACTGCGAGCTGAATCCGCGATCTTCGGTAGCAGATGCGGGAGCCTCGGCGCCCTTGAACAGCACCTTCCAAACCTCTTCGTACGTAGTGTCGAAGAGCCCATTCAAAGTCTGGTGTTGCGCCGGATCGAACTCCCACATGTTGAAGCCCCGTCGTTGGCACGGGAGAATCCGGCGGATGAGCATGACCTGGACTACGTTGACAAGCTTGAGCTTCTTGTCCACCAGCTTCTGGATACAGGCTTGGAGTCCGGTCAGCTCCTCCGAATCCCCCCAGATCCGGCCACTCTCTTTCCAGGAGGTGAGTTGTGTAGGGATACCGGATCTGAATTTGGGGGCTGTTGCCCAATCAGGGTCATGCGGCTCGGTGATGTAGAACCACCCCGATTGCCACCCCTTAATGGTTTCCACGAAAGTACCCTCCAGCCATGTAACGTGGGACATCCTGCCCACCATGGCGCCTCCGCACTCCGCTTGGCTGCCCTTCACAACCTTCGGCTTGACACTGAAGGTCTTGAGCCACAAGCCGAAGTGGGGCTGGATGCAGAGGAAGGCCTCGCACACGACGATAAATGCCGAGATATTGAGGATAAAATTCGGGCCAGATCATGGAAATCTAGGCCGTAGTAGAACATGAGCCCCGGACAAAGGGATGAAGCGGGAAGCCCAGTCCGCGGAGGAAATGGGGAAGGAATACTACCCTCTCATGGGGCCTAGGGGTGGGGATGAGCTCTCCCTCGTCGGGGAGCCGATGCGCGATGTCGTTGGACAAGTATCCGGCGCTGTGCAGCTTCTGGATATGCCCCTCCATGACGGAGGAGGCCATCCACTTGCCTCCCGCTCCGGACATATTTGGAGAAGGTTGAGGTGAGATGTGCGGGCTTGGGCGCTAGAGCTCGAGTTCGTAGAGATGGATAAGCCAAGGAGGAAGAAGGCGCATGTAAAAGGATTGGATCTTTATCCCCTTATATGGGCGGACGGAAACATGCGTCCCCACCGGCCTGATAAAACTTGCTTATCTCCCAAGTGCCACAATCAATGGCGCGGTTGGGTTACCCACGTCCGTATTGATGGGAATCCCGGAATAAGGGGAACACGATCTCTGCTTCCACAAGACGTGCCAAGGAAACTGCCTCGCTAAACGCGCTGAGATGGAACAATAAAAACAATTTGAAGGCTTGGTAGTGGTGTGATGTTACGCCACAAAATACGTCAGCAGATTGAACTTGTGTAATATTATTCTCTCTACGGTTGTATGTGGAATTTATTTTGCAGAGCCGGACACTATCCTGGTGTTCACAATCTTCTATAAAATATTCGAAGGAGGAACCCGCCTTGCAATGCCGAAGACAATATGCGCGCCGGACTCGTCATCATTGAAGCCTGGTTCAGGGGCTACTGAGGGAGTCCCGGACTAGGGAGTGTCCAGATAGCCGAACTACCATCATCGGCCAGACTCCAAGACTATGAAGATACAAGATTGAAGACTTCGTCCTGTGTCCGGATGGGACTTTCCTTGGCGTGGAAGGCAAGCTTGGCGATACGGATATGTAGATCTCCTACCATTGTAACCGACTCTGTGTAACCCTAGCCCTCTCCGGTGTCTATATAAACCGGATGGCTTTAGTCCATAGGACGAACAACAATCATACCATAGGCTAGCTTCTAGGGTTTAGCCTCCTTGATCTCGTGGTAGATCTACTCTTGTAACCCACATCATCAATATTAATCAAGCAGGACGTAGGGTTTTACCTCCATCAAGAGGGTCCGAACCTGGGTAAAAAGATCGTGTCCCTCGTCTCCTGTTACATCCGCCTAGACGCACAGTTCGGGACCCCCTACCCGAGATCCGCCGGTTTTGACACCAACACTGGGCATCTGCCAAAAAAGGACGTCATGTTGTACCGTGCCCCTGACCCATCTGAAGAAAAGCCTCACCCCAAAGCAGGGGAATTAATAATTTTTACGGATCATATGAGCCGTGGGTTTGCTCCTCCCGGCTCAAAATTCTTCAGAGAGGTTTTAAATTTCTTTGACCTTAGACCTCAAGACATCGGACCCAATTCCGTGTCAAATATTTGCAATTTTCAAGTCTTCTGCGAGGTGTACCTCGGAGAAGAGTCAAGTCTGCTTTTGTTCAGGGAACTTTTTACATGAACCGGCAAAATGAACGTGCCAACGGGCCTAGTCTTGAGCTTGGCGGCATCTCAATCCAGCGACAGAGAGACTGTCTTTTCCCTTATGCTGAGTTGCCGAGTCACCCCAAATCTTGGAACCAGACGTGGTTCTACTGTCAGGACATTTCTCTGGCTGATGAAAAACCTCTGCCCGGCTTTCGCGCCCTGCGCCTTGAGTCTAACCATCCGCTACCAGACAAGCTGACAACCCTTGAACACGTGCCTCTCAATCCCACCATCAAGAAAATAAAAGCTCTCTTGGGAAATGGCTTAAACGACATCGATCTGGTCCGAGTCTGGGTCACTTGGCGTATACTTCCATTAATCCGCCGTCCCGGCTTAATGTGTACTTATACTGGAGAAAAGACTGATCGCTACGCCATAGCCCTGACGAGTTACCAGATGACGTGGAGGATGCTACAACCCAGTCACTGCTGAAGGAGGGTACTGTGACGAGCAACGCCTTCGGCTTACTTCCATTTTGCAAGAATAACCCGGCCTCTGCGGTAAGTTATCAATCATAACAAATGTTTACGGATACATTATACCTTGCTTGATACTCATAAATCTTTAACTTTTTTTTCACAGGCCGTTGATGACTTCTAGAAAGCCAAATATGACCATGAAGCTGCCAAACAAGCCAAGACGACCAAGAAAGCTGAAAGGAAAGCCGCCAAGGTAGAACCTCAAAGAAGAAGAAACCCATCGCCTCCGACTTACTCAGATTGGAGGATAGCTCTTCGGATGAAGAAGAGGTAATCTTTAAATTTTCTTAAGTCCCTTGTTATCACCTGTCTGACATTTTATCCCTTCAGGAGGATACGGGGAACAGTCGAGCAGCCAATGAAGAGGTAACTATAATCTCCTCCGACTCAGAGCCTTTGCCAAAGCGAAAGACCCGAAGGGTGACCCGGAAAGTAAGATTTTCACATGCACTTGCTTATCAAGATCCTCAATTTATTTTGAAGCAACAACGGTTTGAGAACCGGAGGCAGACCCGGAACAACAAGGATGCAGAACTCTCCTCCGGCTTACCTGGTGTAACCAGAAAGCGTCGGACTGAGGTTATCTCCGATTTATGTTTTGTCTTACCTTTAGCAGGCTTAATTCGTCAACCTCTCAATTCATCTGACTCCAACTATCAGGATACCTCTCCTTCTTCCAGCGAATCCATGCAGTCAAATATGCTGACTTTCAAAACTGCTCCCGGGTAATGTAAACTTACGCACTTTTTGCTTTATTCATGCTTGTGTATTCATCCTTCTGCTTTTGTTAACAACCTGCAAGTGAAACCCAGTAAACGGGCAAAGAAGAATAAGTCGTCTGAAGAGCCGGTCGTGGCTGAACCGGTGAGTAATGCATCTGTTCCAGACAACTCTACCCATCAGCCGCCGCCTAATCCAACTTCTGATATTCCAATGCCAACCTCTGATTTCCCTGCTGAAGATACCCTCCACACAAGTGACCCGGAGATTCCTAGCCCGGTCAAAACAAATGAACCGAAAGTTGAAATTGTGAAGTCTCAGTTTGTTGAACCAGGGCGGCCTACCGTCCTTGCCAAATGTACCGCCAAGGAAGAATTTGCGCAACGCCAAAAAACCAAGCAGGACATCACTGATTATACTCACCTAAGCATTGGTGATATAGTCTCGGGCTATCTGAATCAGGTTCATAATAGCCGTGACCTGGAAATTGACATGGTGAAACAAATACAGCACAAATCTGAGGTATAACTTATACTTTTTACCTGAATCTTACATACTGTACCAGCCCCCAAGTCTATTGCTTATGAACAAATATGTTGCAGACTTTTTATAAATCTGCTTTACCTGTTAACTTACCCAGCTTAAAAAAGAAGTTACTTAACCCTGTTATCACATAAGGCTTTAAAATCTGCAATACACATTAGCCCCCAAGTGTCAAGTATCATTACTTGTAAGGTGCTTGAGACTTAATATGTGTGACCCGGCAGGATAAAGTTAAAAAAAATTCAGCATATGTTAGCCCCCAAGTGCCAAGTATCTTTATTTGTAAAGTGCTTGGGACTTAAATATTACCTTATTATAATCCTTACCATAACTCGGTGTTAATGCAGGCTGCCATAAGTCAATTTGAATCAGAGCTTGCTACCCTGAAGAGCCGTCTAGAAACTCAAGAGCTTGAGACGCAGAAGGCGAACTCCAAATTTGAATTTAGTGTCTCTGAAAATGAGAAACTAAAGAAGAATTTTGAGTCGGAGAAGAAAACTTGGGCTGATGAGAAGGCTTCCCTGATGACTCGGGCCAAGACAGTCGAAGCATCTCTTGCCGAAGCAACAACCGAACTGTCCGACTTAAAGCGGCAGATATCCCAAATGGTCTCAGCCATCTTCGGTAAGCCACTCTGAAAAACCCTTTAAACATCGCAATCTTCCAAGGATTATTGTGATAATTATCCCCGGCTTATTGTTATGCTTGTGACCACACATGCCCTAGGAGTACCAACCTCAAGCAGAACATGCTGATCAAGCTCAAGGCTGTTTATACCCTTGTGGAGCAGCTATATTCCGGGTCACAACGTGCTTTGGCCGTTGTAGCTTTATCAAATACCCCTCCTTGCCTCCTACAAGATGTGTTGAAGCATCTCGCAGTGCTACCTCAACGGATTAAAGACTTAAGGCAGGCATCTGCAAGAGCCGGAGCCGTGGCCGCATTAAGCCGGGCAAAGGCATGGGTGCCAGAACTTGACTTGGCTGATCTTACCCTTGGATATCTAAGCCTGAAGGAGGATGGCTCTGTATTTGATGATCAAGACTTCACCACCTGTGTCAAAGTCGTTCGTCCCTTGGTAACTCTCATTGGCAATGATACTGATCTCACTAAGTATTCTCCGGGCTATGATAACGAGAACCAGAGAATCCCAAACATTCCGTATGACCAAATCAGTCTGATCCCTCCAACGCGTAAGCATACCTTTGCCCCTGAAGTGGACCCGGCTGTGTTAATAGATGATGAAGCTAAATTTGAAGCCTTGAGCGGCATTGACCGGGCCTCATCCACCTTCCAGGACAAGGCAACCAACGGAGAGGCGGAGAAGGATAACCCGGAGCCCTCAAGCCCGCCGAAGGAGTGAATCGCCAGGCCAAAAAACAATGCTTCATTAATTTCAGACTCGGGGAGTCTTCTAATAGGGTAGAAAAAACTTCCTATGCCTGTCATGCCTTTGTGCATGCTTAATACTTTTCGTAAGCTACCATGGCTATATATTTCTGGCTTTTGCTTCCTTGGCGTTTTAAACTTTACTTGCCTTATTCTGCAATCCTTGGATAACCTTCCCGGCTCATATAATGTTCACTCGACACTTAACAACCTGGGGTGATGAATACTAAACCGGCAAGACAAAAAACATCTCAAAATGCTTTTCACAAGGTTTCTGGATAATCAAAATACTTTACAGGCTTCTAATTCGGATACGATCAGTAAACCGTTCCAAAGGGGTTAAGCTAAGATTCGGATATGATCATATAGCCCCCAGTGGCTTGGCGATGCCGATCAAGTGGGTATCGACAGCTATGTTCTCTTTGGTTCGAATACGACCTATGTTTGAACAGGAAGCCCCCAAGTGACCATAAGATTTGTTTAATGACGCTGATTCGCATACGATCCACGTCAGACCTACAGGGGTTAAGCTGCGATTCAAATATGATCAAGAAGCCCCCAAGTAAGTTTGGCAAGTATGCCGATCAAGTGGGTCGACAGCTATGTTCTCTTTGCTTCGGATACGACCTATGTTTGAATAGGAAGCCCCCAAGTGATCATGGCTAGATTCAGATATGATCATAAGCCGGACCAAAGGTAAAGCCGGATTCAGATATGATCCGGTCCCTGTTGGTTGTTTCCACCACCTGCCAAAAAGACGTATACACTTTTTTGAGGGTGAAAAAAGGACAGAGGTCCTGCTTTATTACTTCATATAATATATACATTGTCAAAAAATATATACATCTAAAGAACCAGTGGTTTAAGTATAATAAGGCCAAAGATGGGCTATATTCCACGGCCGGCGGGTCTCCTCCTCCGATTTACCTGAGTCTTTGTGCTCTCGAATATCAATGAGGTAGTATGACCCGTTGTGCAGATTCTTGCTGACCACAAAGGGTCCTTCCCAAGGAGGGGATAGCTTGTGCATATCCGACTGATCCTGGATGAGCCAGAGCACTAAATCGCCTTCCTGAAATGTTCTACTCCTGACCCGGCGGCTGTGATAACGACGAAGGTCTTGCTGGTAAATCGCCGAGCGGGCTATTGCCAAGTAAACAAGTCAAGCGCCTCTTGTCGAGCCTTTTCATTATCAGCCTCATAACAAGGAAACATGAGCCGGAGCACATAACGAAATTTATCACCTTGAGAGGAAGTTAAGACAACTCCAGCCCCTGATCCTTCTAACTGCCTGGACCCATCAAAGTGAATAGTCCAATACGTATTGTTCGGCTTCTCCTTAGGTGCCTGCAACTCTGTCCAATCATTGATAAAATCCACCAAGGCCTGAGACTTGATGGCAGTATGGGGCATATGCTTCAGACCATAGGGCCCAAGCTCAATGGCCCACTTGGCGATTCGTCCTGTGGCTTCCCTATTCTGAATGATGTCTCCCAAAGGAGCTGAGCTTACCACCGTTATAGGGTGACTTTGGAAGTACTACTTCAGCCTCCGATTTGCCATGTACACACCATAAAAAAGCTTCTGCCAATGTGGATACCTTTGTTTAGACTCAATGAGCACCTCGCTGATGTAGTAAACCGGCCATTGAACCGGATGCTCCTTGCCTGCCTCCTTACGCTCCACCACGATGGCAACACTGACGGCCCGTGAGTTAGCAGCCACATATAACAATAACGGCTCTTTATCAATGGGAGCTGCAAGAACCAGTGGCTCAGAAAACTGTCTCTTTAAATCTTCAAAGGCAGTGTTAGCAGCATTGCTCCAGACAAAAGTGTTTGTTTTCTTCATCATCTGATATAACGGTAAGGCCTTCTCTCCTAACCGGATTATGAACCGGCTTAAAGCAGCAACCCGTCCCGCCAGGTGCTGAACATCATTGACACATGCCAGTTTAGCCAGAGAGGTAATCGCCGTGATCTTCTCCGGATTAGCTTCAATGCCTCTATTTGACACCAGAAAGCCCAAGAGCTTGCCCGCAGGCACACCAAACACACACTTGGCCGGGTTAAGCATCATCTTGTAAACCCGGAGGTTGTCAAAGGTCTCTCTCAAGTCGGATATTAAAGTTTCCTTTTCTCTGGACTTCACCATGATGTCATCACATAAGCATGAACATTGCGCCCAATTTGATCGTGCAAATAGTTCTGCACACATCGCTGATAAGTTGCCTGGGCACTCTTGAGCCCAAATGGCATAGATACATAACAGAAGGCCCCAAACGGAGTGATGAAAGTTGTCTTCTCTTGGTCCTTAACTGCCATCTTGATCTGATGATAGCCAGAGTAAGCATCCAAAAAGCTCAAACGTTCACAACCCGCCGTAGCATCAATGATTTGAACAATACGGGGGAGAGCAAAGGGATTAGCCGGACAAGCCTTATTTAAGTCCGTGTAATCCACACACATCCGCCAAGTGTCGTTCTTCTTGAGCACCAGCACCGGGTTAGCCAACCACTCCGGATGAAAAACTTCAACAATAAACCCGGCCGCTAAGAGCCGTGCCACTTCTTCCCCAATAGCTTCCCGTCTCTCTTCGTTGAATCGTCGGAGAAACTGCCTGACAGGCTTATACTTCGGATCAATATTGAGAGTGGGCTCAGCGAGTTCCCTCGGTACACCCAACATGTCAGAAGGTTTCCATGCAAAGATGTCCCGATTCTTACGGATGAACTCGATGAGCGTGATTTCCTATTTAGGATCCAAATTGGCACTGATACTGAACTGCTTAGAGGCGTCTCCTGGGGTGAAGTCAACAAGCTTTGTCTCAACGGCCGATTTAAACTTCAACGCCGGGTCATGCTTAGTAGTTGGCTTTTTAAGGGAGGTCATATCCGCCGGGTCAACATTGTCTTGATAGAACTTGAGCTCCTCCACGGCACAGGCTGTCTCAGCATAAGCTGCGTCGCCTTCTTCACATTCCAAGGCCACCTTTCGACTCCCATGCACGGTGATGGTGCCCTTGTAACCCAGCATCTTGAGCTGTAGATAAACGTAACATGGCTGTGCCATGAACTTAGCATAAGCCGGTCTCCCAAACAGAGCGTGATATGGGCTCCTAATCTTCACCACCTCAAACCAACTTCTCAGCCCTGGACTCATACTCATCCCCAAAGGCCACTGTCGGTGTCAAAACCGGCGGATCTCGGGTAGGGGGTCCGAACTGTGCGTCTAGGCGGATGGTAACAGGAGACAAGGGACACGATGTTTTACCCAGGTTCGGGCCCTCTTGATGGAGGTAAAACCCTACGTCCTGCTTGATTGATATTGATGATGTGGGTATTACAAGAGTAGATCTACCACGAGATCAAGGAGGCTAAACCCTAGAAGCTAGCCTATGGTATGATTGTTGTTCGTCCCATGGACTAAAGCCATCCGGTTTATATAGACACCGGAGAGGGCTAGGGTTACACAGAGTCCGTTACAATGGTAGGAGATCTACATATCCGTATTGCCAAGCTTGCCTTCCATGCCAAGGAAAGTCCCATCCGGACACGGGACGAAGTCTTCAATCTTGTATCTTCATAGTCTTAGAGTCCGGCCGATGATGATAGTTCGGCTATCCGGACACCCCCTAGTCCAGGACTCCCTCAGTAGCCCCTGAACCAGGCTTCAATGACGACGAGTCCGGCGCACATATTGTCTTCGACATTGCAAGGCGGGTTCCTTCTTCGAATAATTTATAGAAGATTGTGAACACCAGGATAGTGTCCGGCTCTGCAAAATAAATTCCACATACCACCGTAGAGAGAATAATATTTACACAAGTTCAATCTGCTGACGTGTTTTGTGGCGTGACGTCACACCACTACCAAGCCTTTACTCGAATTGTTTTTATTGTACCACCTCAGCGTGTTTAGCGAAGCGGTTTCCTTGGCACGTCTTGTCGAAGCAGAGATCGTGTTCCCCTTATTCCGGGATTCCCATCAATACGGACGTGGGTAACCCAACCGCGCCATTGATTGCGGCGCTTGGGAGATAAGCGAGTTTTATCAGGCCGGTGGGGACGCATGTTTTCGTCCGCCCATATAAGGGGATAAAGATCCAACCCTTTTACCTACGCCTTCTTCCTCCTTTGCTTATCCATCTCCGCGAACTCGAGCTCCAGCGCCCAAGTCCGCACATCTCACCTCAACCTTCTCCAACTATGTCCGGAGCGGGAGGCAAGTGGATGGCCTCCTCCGTTACGGAGGGGCACATCCAGAAGCTGCGCAGCGCCGGATATCTGTCCAGCGACATCGCGCACCGGCTCCCCGACGAGGGGGAGCTCATCCCCACCCCCAGGCCCCATGAGAGGGTAGTATTTCTTTCCCATTTCCTCCGCGGACTGGGCTTCCCACTCCATCCCTTTGTCCGGGGGCTCATGTTCTACTACGGCCTGGATTTCCATGATCTGGCCCCGAATTTCATCCTCAACATCTCGGCGTTTATCGTCGTGTGTGAGGCCTTCCTCTGCATCCAGCCCCACTTCGGCTTGTGGCTCAAGACCTTCAGTGTCAAGCCGAAGGTTGTGAAGGGCAGCCAAGCGGAGTGCGGAGGCGCCATGGTGGGCAAGATGCCCAACGTTACTTGGCTCGAGGGCACCTTCGTGGAAACCATTAAGGGGTGGCAATCGGGGTGGTTCTACATCACCGAGCCGCGTGACCCTGAATGGGCAGCGGCCCCCGAATTCAGATCTGGCATCCCCATACGGCTCACCTCCTGGAAAGAGAGTGGCCGGACATGGGGTGATTCGGAGGAGCTGACCGGACTTCAAGCCTGCATCCAAAAGCTAGTGAACAAGAAGCTCAAGCTTGTCAACGTAGTCCAGGTCATGCTCATCCGCCGGATTCTCCCGTGCCAACAACGGGACTTCAATATGTGGGAGTTCGATCCGGCGCAGCACCAGACTTTGAGCGGGCTCTTCGACACTACATACAAAGATGCCTGGAGGGTGCTGTTTAAGGGCGCCGAGGCTCCCGCATCCGCTACCGAAGATCGCGGATTTAGCTCGCAGCGTCCGGCTGACGAGGTAAGTGATTTTGCCCTTTACGGGACACTTGTTTTCCATAGTTTGACTCTATGCGGGATCTAAACTCCCCTTCCTTTGACAGGACTGGCTGAAGAAGGCCGAACAGACTATCTGTCCGGCCCCATTGCCAGAGGACCCAGCGGACGCCCGCTTAACGGGGCTGCTGGCTCCGGCACCCCACGTGGTGCCGGAGAAGAAGGCCAAGAAGAAGGCCACGGGCACTCGAAAGAGTTCCCGTTTTCAGGTGTCATCGGACGATGACTCCGAGGCAGACTCCTCCCACAAAGGCGAGGAGGAGAAGGAGGAGGCCTCTCCCCCAGCGGGGGGAGGGAAGAAAAGGAAGGCCTCCCCAACGAGGGAGGCCGAAGGGTCTAAGAAGGGAAGGACTCTTCCCCCGGACTACTCTGCCAACACCGACGACGACGACGAGGATTGGCCTCCAAGGGCCAAGCCCCTAGCGAGATCGTAAGTATCCGGACTCCCGAATAACTTCATGGTTTTTATTTTCGCCACATGGTGTCTTTCTAATGCTGCATACTACCCTGCAGTCCGCCCAAGGATGATCTTCCCGTTTCGTCGAGCGGGTCCTTGGGTGCGTCGGATATGGATTCTCTTCTGACCGCCTCCACCCCCCGTGATGCGGACGATGCTGAGGTGGGATCCCGGGAAGGGACCCGCCAGGAGGACGAGGCCCCGGAGGTGCCGCAGGGCAACCTCCCAGACTGTGCACCGGACTCCGCCCCGGAACCTGTAGTGGCTCCGGAGTCCGGCGGGCGGCCCCTTCGTAAGAAGGGCAAGACCGTGACACCGGCGGCCTCCATCCAACCGGAGGCGTCGGATAGCTTGCTGGAGGCGCTCAACAGCGCCTCCATCAAAGAGGATCACCGCACTGTCATGAGTGCGATGATTCAGAAGGTTCAGCTCGCCAAGAGCGGGCTGACCGAAGCCTGCAGCAGCCTTCTAACAGGCTTTGAGGTAAGAATTTTGATATATGTAAAATAGTACCGCATAGACAGTAGCCCCTGATGCTCGGTTCGGTATTCGGAAAGAAAAGTCGGACTGAGGATCTAAAAAGATATACGCAGGAGTCATAAAAAAATGTCAATATGGGATTGCAGGCTGTGCTGCTGACCTCTTCCGCCCTGACTGCGGAGGTCAATACTTTGAAGCAAAGCCTCGAGCGGTCCGAGAACGAGCTCGGCCGTGCCAAGAAGCAGCTCGAGGATAAGGAAGGTGAGTAACACCTTATTAAAATTGTACCTTACAGAAAAGGATTTGGTTGCAAGAAGGATGACAAGGATAACATGGGTATTGCAGGGGCCACGAACGAGGTGGCGACCCTGAAGGAGGCGGTGTCCGCGGCCGAACGTAATGCGGCCGCGGAGCGCACCGAGCGAGAGAAGCAGGAGGCGCGGGTGGCGGAGGTACAGCAAGAGCTCCAGGCTCTCGTGGAAAAACATGAGAGTTTGGAGCGTGACTCGAAGACTCGAGAGTCCGAGCTTGCATCGGCTCTTGAGAGTGCCAAAGCCGCTAAGGCCGAAGCCTACAAGGCCCTCCAGGAAATCGAGGCGTTGAAGAAAATAGCGGCGGGTAAGGCATTTTTCATGCAAAGTAAGCATGTGAGTGTGAATTACCTATCACTTACCCGAATTCGGAGCTCTCCAGGAGCGTTCGCAGATCTGCCCCGCAGCGTGTCCGATGCTGCCGCTTTCTATAGGGCCGAGGAGGGGAGCTCGACGGAGAAGGTCTTCTGGTCTCAGTATGCTGAGGCCGGACATCCGGTGCCCCTTAGCGACCAGCTGAAGCAGCTGGTCGAGCTCCACAAGGTGGCCGAACAGGCCATGAAGGGCCTCATAGTTCGGCTGTGGCCTAAGGAGGCCATGCCTGGGAGCTACTTCGGCCTGGTGCGGCGGCTGGTGGATGCGTGTCCATGGGTTGAAGTCATCAAGCACTCCGCCTGCATTGAAGGTGCCCGTCGGGCCCTTGCCCGCGCAAAGGTGCAATGGGGCAAGATGGATGCTGAGAAGCTTGTGACGGACGCGCCACCGCCGGGCAAGGAGTATCGCACGCCCGAGATGTATTATAAGAGTGTCCTGAAGGGTGCCCGCATTATTGCGGGTGAGTGCTCCAAAGATGTAATATTTGAGTAGACTCGCATTTTGTTATCCTGTGCGCTGAAAACTTTGTTCATATGCGCTAAGCAACGCTTGTTAATTTAAAATATTACCTTCTGTGCGGCCGTTTATCAAATCTGAGAGATGGCAAGTCGTCGGCTTCAGCCCCCATGCCACGAGTGCTGGGGTGTTCGGGATAAATTTGAGCACTCTTGTTCCCATTTTTGGGTCCATCTAGGGAGGCGCTCAACACAACGAACAAGGCAACCGGACTTATAATGCTTGAACACTCTCACTTAGCCATAGAATTCTATAATTTTAAATTTCGGCGAAGCCCCTAGTGTTCGGAAGGCCGAATTTGGGGCGCTATCCACGCCTGGGCCGGACAAAGCCGGTTCCTCGCTCTAAGCGGCATAAGTCTTTAGGGACTCGAAAAAACCTCTCGAACAGCGACCGGCTCTCGCCTCATCATGACGGTCAGTTTTAGCTTTCTCCACTGAGGCGCTCGCCCAGCTCAACTGGGGCGCAATCGCAGTGGTTCTCCCAGTGCTACCTTAGCCGATACAACGGAACATAAGGTACCAAAACATGGGAGCCGGGCAAACCCAACTATTGACCCAAGACATGATTCGGAGCCGATGCATATAATGCTATAAGTTCGGGGTGCCGCACTTGTGAAAGTGTTCGGACTTATCACACCATGATGCGGGAAGCATAAGCCCCTGGTGTATTTAGCCGTACCAAAGTGTACGGATGCAACATGTCATATATGTATAAGAAAGAAATGCAATTATAAGCAAAAAGGTGCTGCATTGTTTATTCAAGAAATACTGCTGTGAATGCAGAACGATACAAATGGTGCGATAAGCAAGGGATGGGACTATTAAACATGTCCCCCTCCAGGGGTAGGCTGCGGAATGGTGTATTAAACAGATTTAATGCTCGTAATGGAGACCACCTGGATATTCGTCGTAGCCTTTCTCCTTCCCTGGCTGTTGCATCGTGAGTTCGGCAGGTCTACTGCCGGACAGGGCCTCTGATGAACGGAGTCCTGTGGGTAAAAAAAAGAAAAGAGAGAAAAAAAGAACGACACACTTGAGAGCCCCTGGTGTGGTTAAGCCGCATTCTGGGCCTATCGTGGTCGTGCCCCTCCCCCTATGCCCATGGTATCTCCAGAGCGTAATGATGTACGCGAAGGACCTGTCTTGAAATTTTGCAGGGGCTGGGGTTGGGGCCGCATTGCTACGCGTGCTCGGAACGTGCCAGGTGGTCTTGTTGTAGGTTACTCCGGGCGCGTTTAGCCGTGTCCGGTCGCTTAACGGCCGGACTCGAGAATTGCCTTAAGAGGCTGCACTGTACTTCTGCCGCGAGAGCCGCTGTATGTTCCTCCGTTCGGAGAGAGCGTTCAGTGTTTCCGTTGACCGTGATGACTCCTCGAGGGCCTGGCATCTTGAGCTTGAGGTATGCGTAGTGCGGCACCGCGTTGAACTTTGCAAACGCGGTACGTCCGAGCAGAGCATGATAGCCGCTGCGGAACGGAACTATGTCGAAGATTAACTCCTCGCTTCGGAAGTTATCCGGGGATCCGAAGACCACTTCCAGTGTAACTGAGCCTGTACAATTGGCCTCTACACCTGGTATGACGCCTTTAAAGGTCGTCTTTGTAGGTTTAATCCTTGAGGGGTCTATGCCCATTTTGCGCACTGTATCCTGATAAAGCAGGTTCAGGCTGCTGCCGCCGTCCATCAGGACTCTGGTGAGGTGAAATCCATCGACGATTGGGTCTAAAACCAATGCGGCGAATCCGCCGTGGCGGATGCTGGTGGGGTGGTCCCTTCGATCAAAAGTGATCGGGCAGGAGGACCATGGATTGAACTTCGGGGCGACTGGCTCCATCGCGTATACATCCCTGAGTGCACGCTTCCGCTCCCTTTTGGGTATGTGGGTTGCGTATATCATGTTCACCGTCCGCACTTGTGGGGGGAAACCCTTCTGTCCTCTATTGTTCGGCGGTCGGGTCTCTTCCTCGTCATCGCTATGCAGCCCCTTGTCGTTGTTTTCGGCAATTAACTTGCCTGCCTGCTTGAATACCCAACAGTCCCTGTTGGTGTGGTTAGCTGGCTTTTCGGGGGTGCCGTGTATCTGGCACGAGCGGTCGAGTATTCGGTCCAAATTGGACGGACCCGGAGTAGTTCTTTTGAATGGCTTTTTCTGCTGACCGGGTTTGGAGCCTCTGGATCCGGCATTGACTGTCGTATCCTCACTATTGTCGCCGTTAATGCGGCATTTGTTTTTGTTGCGATGCGACCTGCCATTGCGGTCCTTGAGATCCGGACTGCCAGAATTTTTGCTGAGGTGATTGCTGCGGGCTAACCAGCTTTCCTCACCTGCGCAGAAGCGAGTCATGAGTGATGTGAGGGCTGCCATGGATTTCGGCTTTTCTTGTCCTAGGTGCCAGGAAAGCCACTCGTCGCGGATGTTATGTTTGAAGGCCGCGAGGGCCTCCACATCCGGACAGTCGACGATTTGATTTTTCTTAGTTAGGAACCGTGTCCAAAATTGTCTGGCCGATTCGTCTGGCTGCTGAATTATATGGCTTAGGTCGTCAGCGTCTGGTGGTCGCACATACGTGCCTTGGAAGTTATCGAGGAATGCGGCTTTCAGGTCTTCCGAACTCCCAATTGACTCTGCTGGCAAGCTGTTAAGCCAATGCCGGGCTGGTCCTTTAAGTTTGAGTGGGAGGTATTTGATGGCGTGAAGATCATCACCGCGGGCCATGTGGATATGAAAGAGATAGTCTTCGATCCAAACCGCGGGGTTTGTTCTGCTATCATAAGATTCAATATTCACGGGTTTAAACCCTTCGAGGACTTGATGATCCATTACTTCATCTGTGAAGCATAGTGGGTGTGCGGCGCCTCTGTATTGGGTGATATTGTTTACTTTGTTCGGCCCGGCCGGACTTACTATGTCTGGCGCGACGGTTGTCGTCACGTATCATGGGGCGCCCACGCGATCCATAGATCGATCTTGATTGTCTTGCCTTATCCTCCAATATATCTTGCAAGTCCAGAGCGTTCCCCTGTGGCCTTATGCTTTTCGAGCGCTGCCGGGGTACGGTTCTAGTGGAGGGCCTAGAGGCCTCTCTATCGCGGCCACGGGGTGGTCGGTCAGCCGTATTGTCTGCTGGTGATGTAGGTTCATATGCCTCCTCCTCTAATCAGGGGAGCAGCTTGCATTTAGGGTAGCTTTTGGAGGGGCGTTCGAGCTCATGCTCTTCGGCCGCAAGGACTTCAGTCCATCTGTCGGCTAGCAGATCTTGATTAGCTCTAAGCTACTGCTGCTTTTTCTTGAGGCTGTTTGCCGTGGCCATAAGCCTGGGTTTAAAACGCTCTTGTTCGACGGGATCCTCAGGCACGACGAATTTGTCGTCGTCGAGGCTTGCCTCGTCTCTGGAGGGAGGCATGTAATCCTCTACCTCTTCGTCTGCTGCTCTCTCATGAGGGCTGGCATCTCCGTCCTCCTGTGCTGAATCTTGCTGGAGGGGGTTGTCTTCGGCACTGTCTGGGGTGTTATTATCTCCGGTGCAGGAATCTCCATTCTTGCTGTGGCGGGATTTAGAGCGGCACCGCTGACGCCGGCGCTTGGGCTGTTTCTTGGAGGGGTCATCCTCCGCTGTTCCTTCGCCATTCCCATCCTTTGGGATATCCACCATGTATATGTCATATGATGAGGTGGCTTTCCAGTGCCCAGTAGGCGCTGGTTCTTGGTCGTCTCCGGCATCGTCGTCCATACCGTCGATGTCTAGCATGTCGGTTAGATCGTCGACAGTGGCTACTAAGTTGGTGGTGGGTGGGCTTTGAATTTCTTCGTCGTCCGCATCCCAACCGTCCTGACCGCAGTCCGGCCAGGGCTCTCCTGATAACGAGAGATACTTTAGTGAACTCAAGATGTCGCCGAAAGGTGAGTGTTGAAAGATGTCCGCAGCGGTGAATTCCATGATCGGCGCCCAATCGGATTCGATTGGAGGGGGCGCGGGAGGTTCGGAGTCCGGCGAAGAGTCCGGTACCTCGGAGTCACGAGCTTTGTGAGGGACAAGGTCAGTGTTCGGCTCCATCGCCGCAGAGGTTGTAGCCCCCGAGGCGGTGTCTAGCCACCCGTCCTCGATCTGCGTAGCCGGCTCCGAATTGAGGATCGGAGCGGACTCGTGTGCGGCCTCCAGGGCACTGTCCGGCTGCAGAGCTAAATCATGCCCATCGTGACAGTGCGGCGCGCTCGGCTGTGGCTCGAATCCATCGAAGATCAAGTCTCCGCGGATGTCAGCCGTGAAGTTCAAACTTCCAAATCTGACCTGACGGCCAGGGGCGTAGCTTTCGATCTGCTCTAGATGGTCAAGCAAATTGGCCCGCAGTGCAAAGCCGCCGAATACGAAGATCTGTCCGGGGTGAAAGGTCTCACCCTGGACTACTTCGTTGTTGATGATCGAAGAAGCCATCGAGCCTATCGGTGACGACACAGAGGAACTCTCAATGAAAGCACCAATGTCGGTGTCAAAACCGGCGGATCTCGGGTAGGGGGTCCCGAACTGTGCGTCTAGGCGGATGGTAACAGGAGACAAGGGACACGATGTTTTACCCAGGTTCGGGCCCTCTTGATGGAGGTAAAACCCTATGTCCTGCTTGATTGATATTGATGATGTGGGTATTACAAGAGTAGATCTACCACGAAATCAAGGAGGCTAAACCCTAGAAGCTAGCCTATGGTATGATTGTTGTTCGTCCCATGGACTAAAGCCATCCGGTTTATATAGACACCGGAGAGGGCTAGGGTTACACAGAGTTGGTTACAATGGTAGGAGATCTACATATCCGTATTTCCAAGCTTGCCTTCCACGCCAAGGAAAGTCCCATCCGGACACGGGACGAAGTCTTCAATCTTGTATCTTCATAGTCTTGGAGTCTGGCCGATGATGATAGTTCGGCTATACGGACACCCCCTAGTCTAGGACTCCCTCAGCCACCTCTAATTCAATCTTACCAACTGGGTAAGCCGACTTGCCTAGAACCACCCCGTGGAAAACAGTGTTGGATGTTCTCAGATTCTTCTCAGTCAGCCCCATGCGCTGGAAGGTCTCATAATAGAGTATATTGATGCTACTGCCTCCGTCCATGAGTAATTTAGTAAACTTATATCCACCAACCTGGGGTGCTACCACCAAGGCTAACTGACCCGGATTATCAAAGCGTGGAGGGTGATCCTCTCTGCTCCAAATGATGGGTTGCTCTGACCATCTCAAATAACGAGGAACTGCCGGTTCAACCGAATTTACAGCCCTCTTATGAACCTTCTGGTCACGTTTGCATAAGCTGGTGGTAAACACATGGTACTGCCCACCGCTCAACTACTTTGGTTGGCTCTGGTAACCCGACTGCTGTTGCTGCTGCTGTCCTCCCTGACCAGATTGCTACTGACTATTTCCACCCGGCTGTCCCTGAAAACTGGAATTTGAACCGCCGCCCGGGCCATGAAAGCCGCCGGCCCCTGAACCACCACCAGATCCATGACCACCATCAAAGATATTGGAGTTTTTAAACGCCTTCATGACCGCACAATCTTTCCACAGGTGCGTAGCGGGGTGCTCCCGGGTGCCGTGTTTCGGACAGGGCTCGTTGAGTAGCTGCTCAAGAGATGGACCTGACCCGGCGTTTCGAGGCCACTTACCCTTACGTCTCTGATTGTTACCGTGTATACTAGTGTTAGCCACAAGCTCCGGGTTGCCATCCACCTTACGCTTATTGCCGCTTTGATTCCCCGGGTTGTGCTGTTGACCCTTTCCATTACCGTTCCTTTTACCCTTCCCTGTCTTCTCATCGTCAGACGCGGGGTCCTTGGTATTATCAAAATCAGCATATTTGACTAAAGCCGCCATCAGCGTTCCCATATCGGTGCAGTCACGCTTAAGGCGGCCCAATTTCTGCCTCAGTGGTTCAAAGTTACAATTCCTCTCCAACACGAGGACTGCAGAGCCGGCATCCATCTTATCAGATGAGTGAATGATCTCCTTGACTCGGCATAACCAATGGGTGGTGGATTCACCCTCTTCCTGCCTACAACTCGTCAAGTCCATGATCAACATAGATTGCTTACATGTATCCTTGAAGTTCTGGATGAAACGGGCTTTTAACTCCTCCCACGAACCAATGGAATTAGGTGGTAAACCTTTTAGCCAAGACCGGGCTGTTCCATCTAACATCATGGTGAAGTATTTAGCCATTGCCGCGTCACTGAGCTCCAACAGCTCCATGGCCATCTCATAACTCTCAATCCACGCTCCGGGCTGTAAGTCGGCCGTGTAATTCGGCACCTTTCAAGGTCCCTTGAAGTCCTTCGGCAGGCGCATGTTGCGCAAAGCTGGTATCAAACAAGGAACTCCACCGGTTCTAGTGGCTACTCCCATCTCAATAGAAGTCGTTGGATACTCTGGGATATCCTGATTAGCCGCCAGCTGAGCCGCTAGTTGAGCCGCCCACTCGTTCTCCTGGCGTACTCGGTTTTGCACCGGGTTGTAGCCACCATGCTGGTTACGGTGTTGGGCGTTGCTTGACAAAGCTTCAGACTCCATGTGCCTGCTGTAACTTGGCTATCTATGCTTTTCTTGTCTCAAACTCTATTCATGCTACTTCACAAAATTTAATCAAGTCAGATTTGAACCACTCTGTGTGATGAGCACTCGGAGTCCCCGATTCGTCATGGACTTAAACTTCCAAAACTTCTTTGTGTGTTTCAGTCTGACCGATTCTTCCATTTCGGTCATACCGAGATCACTAAGTCAATCTAGGTTTTCAATCTCGGTGCAACCGATTTGAACTTTTCGGTCTCACCGAGTTGCTGTAACTGTCAACGGTTATGCATCTCGGTGCCACCGAGTTGTTCCACTCGGTCACACCGACAGGGTCGGGCTATATATACACACGGGCAAAAATTTGGAAAACTTCTCCAAACTCCTTCGCCCGCGCATAGCTCGCTCTGCCTCCTAGGTCTCCGGATCATCGACTTTGTCACCAGCCGCCTCCAGTCGCTGGTCTCCGCTGCCGTCAACGGAATTCATCCCCGTTGTTGCCGCCGTAGCGAGTTCATCGCCAAACTAGGGTATGTACTCGATCACAGTGCTATCCCCGTCCAATTCCTAGCACATTGTGTTCATTATGATTCTTGCCACGATTGAAATGCATTTATCCAATCAAAACAAATCTTAAATTAGATGTGATTTGAAAATTTAGGGTTAGGTTTCTGCCGAAACCATCTCGGACCCACCGAGTTGAAAAACTTGGTTCCACCAATTCGGCTAATGCCATTGCACAAGTGATTCTCGGTCTGACCAAGAATTGCGAATTGGTGTGACCGATTTTAGAATTCTGTGAAACCCTAGCAGTCTCGGTGCCACCAAACTGTGACTCGGTCTGACCGAGATCACTAGTTTAGGTCCCAAAAGCTGCTTCGGTATCACCGAGTTTGCAAATCGGTTGATCTGAAATGCTTTCTATGGAAAACTAAAACTATGTTTTTGAATCATTCTTTTGCAAAAATCTCTGCATTTTGTGATGCTCATCCATTCTATCTCAACTACAACTATTCACAGGGTCAGCAGTCAGAGCTTGCAGCATGTCAGACCAAAGTGACAGCCAGAACAGGGAAGAGGAGCAGATTCACATGAGTGAGGGCACTAGTCCCTCTAGCACCTCAGATGATGGCAGCGGGAGCACTCCTAGCAATTTGCCCAAAGCAGCCACAAGAGCCAGAAGGAAGAGAACCTCAGGCTCTGAGGATGAGGACTATGTGGCAGCTATAGTGCTCAAAAAGGAGTATGGCTCAGCTAAGACTACAAAGCCTGGACTGAACAGGAAGGTCCCTTCCAAGAGGAGACCTATGCTAAAGGTCAGAGGATCAACACAAGAACCTGAGAAACCTGATCCCAAAGAGCCAGTTGCAGAAGGAAAGAGGAGGAAAGAAAGGGTCAGAAAGACCATGGCCAGAGTTGTTGGACAACCTTCCATGATGGAAGAGGAGGAGGAGGAAGAGGTTGCTGCACCAGCACCCAAGGCACAAAAGCTGATGGGTGATGCTATAAGGTCAGGGGCTGCATCATCAAAGCCCAAAGAAGCACCCAAAGCTGCCTCCAAGGACAAGTCTGCACCTAAGAGGAATACCAGGAGCATACGAGCTGCTGAGAAGAACAAGGCCCCAGTGCCTGAAGTTGCAGCTGAGGAAGAAGATGAAGGACAAGTTCTGAGGAAGCTGAAACCCAAGATTCCAGACCATAACGATGCTCATCCAGTGGCTGAGAATATGAAGCTGAGGAAGGATGCAGGGCTCAGGCAGTGGAGATTGTCTGATCCCTATGCAATTAGAAGGAGAACTGTTGTTGATTACAGGTTCCACACTAAGGAACAACATGACTTTTATGAGACTGTGTTGTTGGACAAGAAGCCCATAGTTTGTGACATGAGGTGGGTAGATTGGAAATACATGAAGGAAAATGAGGATCACTACCCAGGAGTATTTGACAGTTTTAAGGCTTGTGGAGTTGATGAGTTTGTTGGACAGAAGTTCACAAACTGGAATGATGAGCTAGTTATGCAATTATACTCCACAGCTCACTTTTATCCTGATGGCAGAATAGTCTGGATGTCTGAAGGTACAAGGTATCAATCAACTATTGAGGAATGGGCAAATCTGATCAATGCCCTAGAGGAGAGTGAAGATGACTTGGATTTCTACTCCAAGAAGAAGGATCACAATTCTATGTCAGACATGTACAAGGAGATCCCATACAAAGCACTTGAGACTTTCAAGTTTGGGTCTGTCCATTTTCTTCTGTTAGGGCTGCCAACGATCAACTGGATCCTAAGGCACACTCTCTTGCCCAAGTCAGGTGACCACAACATGATCAGAGGGCATGCAATTAATTTGCTACACATATTTGATGTGCCACAGAAATTCAAGGTCATGAGCCTCATAGTTGAGACTATCAAGAGGACAACAGCAGACCAAAAGAGAAGTTGTGGATATGCCCCACAAATCCAGGAGTTAATCAATTACAAGATGGGCACAGGAAAATACCTATTGGATAAGGAACACTTTGTCATTTATCTAGATTTTGAGGACAATCAAGTTTTCATGAATGAGAATGAACCTTCATCAGTGCAAGCTCAAGAGAAAAAGGAGAAGGCAAAGAAGGAGAAGGCTGCCAAGATGCCAACTTTAGAGGAGGCATTTGAGTAATTTTTGAAGAGCAAGCAGGACCAGCTTGGTTACTTAATAGCATCAACTCTGAGGATTGAGAAAGGGTTGGCCACCCTAACTCAAAACCAAGAGAGCCTGGAAAGAATCATGGAACAAAAGTTCTATGACCTAGATGTTAAAGTAACTGAGATTCAGTTAGTTGTGGAGCAGCTACAGGATGACATGCAGGAGAGGAAGGGCAGGACAACTACTGATGCATTTGCCAGAGTGCCTCGAGCTCAGAGATCAGTTGCAGAGCCTGTGACAGACACCAGAGCCACTTCATCTGCACCAGCTACAGCTCCAGTGCAACCAACTCCAGCACCAACTCCTTCAGCTCCATCCACATCAACTGAAGTCTTCGTCCAAGGAGCCATCTCTACACCACCAACTGAAGACCAAGCCCGAGAGATGAAATAGTACTATGCATTTTCTAGGGACTTTTTGGTAACTTGTTGCCAAAGGGGGAGAAAAATGTATAGATCATAGGCTTCGAGAGAGAGAGTTTTCTTTTGTTCTCTCTTGTCTTCGTGGTTGAACTCTTTTTGCTTTTGCTTGCTTGAGATACTACATTATTGTCTGTGAGACATTGATGATCATGTGTTTGATCATAAGCTACACTTATGCATGTTAGATGACATTATCCCATTTATCTTTATATGATCATTCACTTTGCTTGGTGATGAGTGCATGTATTCAATCTTTATTATTTTGAGCGCTCCACCAAGATGTATGTGACATGGAAGAGTAACCCATGAGCCTAATTCCTTGTGCATTTACAATCCAAAGAAAATCTTAAACTATGCACAAATTTAGGGGGAGCTCTTGCTTATCACATACTTCTCAAAGCGACGATGTTTTTCAATCTTATTATCATTTGTCGAAGCTTTGATCTATATGTTGTCATCAATTACCAAAAAGGGGGAGATTGAAAGTGCAACTATCCCTAGGTGGTTTTGGTAATTCCTAACAACATATAGCTCATTGAGCTAATACTATTCCAAGACAAATATTTCAGGAAAGCTCAATGAATGGCATGGCATGGATGAGGAAAGTGGATCCCTCAAAACACTAAGGATAAAAGGATTGGCTCAAGCTCAAAAGCTCAAGACTCTATATTTTATATTTTAGTGATCCAAGATCACATTGAGTCTATAGGAAAAGCCAATACTATCAAGGAGGGATGAGGTGTTGCTTGATGAGTTTCTTACTTCAAGTTCTTAGTGATATGCTCCAAAAACCCTCAACTACTTTCTCATATCCACATAAGACCTAAACCTAAAGTCAAACTCGGCCCCACCGATTCTTTCTATCCGGTGCCACCGAGTTCAGATGTCATAGCCACTGCCACAAACCCTAGGCAAATCGGTCTCACCGATAGGGATCTCAGTCTCACCGAGATGGGATTGTAATCTCTCTGTTTCCCTTTGTAACGTTTCGGTCTAACCGAAGTGAGTGATCGGTCCCACCGGGATTGCAATGTAAACTCTCTGTTTCCCTTTCATAACATTTCGGTCCCACCGAAAAGAGCGAATCGGTCCCACTGAGTTTACCTGACCAACTCTCTGGTTAGCTTATTACCAAAATCGGTCTCACCGAGTTTGTGTAATCGGTCTCACCGAGATTACGTTATGCCCTAACCCTAACCATATCGGTCCTACCGAGTTGCATGTCGGTCCCACCGAAATCACTAACGGTCACTAGGTTTACTGAATCGGTCCGACCGAGTTTGTTGATTCGGTCCCACCGAGATTGGTAAATTGTGTGTAACGGTTAGATTTTGTGTGGAGGCTATATATACCCCTCCACCTCCTCTTCATTCGTAGAGAGAGCCATCAGAACAAACCTACACTTCCAACTTACCATTTCTGAGAGAGAACTACCTACTCATGTGTTGAGGCCAAGATATTCCATTCCTACCATATGAATCTTAATCTCTAGCCTTCCCCAAGTTGCTTTCCATTCGAATCTTCTTTCCACCAGATCCAAATCCTATGAGAGAGAGTTGAGTGTTGGGGAGACTATCATTTGAAGCACAAGAGCAAGGAGTTCATCATCAACACACCATTTGTTACTTCTTGGAGAGTGGTGTCTCCTAGATTGGCTAGGTGTCACTTGGGAGCCTCCGACAAGATTGTGGAGTTGAACCAAGGAGTTTGTAAGGGCAAGGAGATCGCCTACTTCGTGAAGATCTACCGCTAGTGAGGCAAGTCCTTCGTGGGCGACGACCATGGTGGGATAGACAAGGTTGCTCCTTTGTGGACCCTTCTTGGGTGGAGCCCTCCGTGGACTCGCGCAACCGTTACCCTTCGTGGGTTGAAGTCTCCATCAACGCGGATGTACGATAGCACCACCTATCGGAACCACGGCTCAAAAATCACCGTGTCTCCAAATTGCGTTTGGAATCTCCAAACCCTTCCCTTTACATTCTTGCAAGTTGCATGCTTTAATTTCCGCTGCTCATATACTCTTTGCATGCTTGCTTGAATTGTGTGAAGATTGCTTGACTTGTGCTAAGATAGCTAAAATCTGCCAAAGGCTAAAATTGGGAAAAGGTTAAGTTTTTAATTGGTCAAGTAGTCTAATCACCCCCCTCTAGACATACTTCAAGGTCCTACACCATCATCAAGGGAGCCAAGGACCAGAGGGGGAACCCTTCTCCCATCTAGGGAGGAGGTCAGGGAAGAAGAAGAAGAAGGGGGGCTCTCTCCCCCTTGCTTCCAGTGGCGCCGGAGCGCTGCTGGGGGCCATCATCATCACCACGATCTTCACAACACCTCCACCATCTTCACCAACATCTCCATCACCTCCCCCCCCTCTATCTATAGCGGTCCACTCTCCAGCAACCCGTTGTACCCTCTACTTGAACATGGTGCTTTATGCTTCATATTATTTTCCAATGATGTGTTTCCATCTTATGATGTCTGAGTAGATTTTCGTTATCCTATTGGTGGTTGATGAATTGCTATGATTGATTTAATTTGCTTGTGGTTATGTTGCTGTCCTTTGGTGCCCATCATATGAGTGCGCGCGTGGATCACACCATAGGGTTAGTTGTATGTTGAAAGGACTATGTATTGGAGGGCTAGAGTGACAGAAGCTTCAACCTAGCATAGAAATTGATGCATACGGGATTGAAGGGGGACCAATATATCTTAATGGTATGGTTGGGTTTTATCTTAATGAACATTAGTAGTTGTGTATGCTTGCTAATAGTTCCAATCATAAGTGCATAGAATTCCAAGTCAGGGATGGCATGCTAGCAGTGGCCTCTCCCACATAAAACTTGCTATTCGTCTAGTAAATTAGTCAATTGCTTAGGGAAAATTTCACAACTCCTACCACCACTTTTCCACACTCGCTATATTTACTATTATTGCTTCTTTATCTAAACAGCCCCTACTTTTTATTTACGTGCTCTTTATTATCTTGCAAACCTATCCTATCACACCTACAAAGTACCTCTAGTTTCATACTTGTTCTAGGTAAAGCGAACGTCAAGCGTGCGTAGAGTCGTATCAGTGGCCGATAGGACTTGAGAGAGTATTAGTTCTACCTTTAGCTCCTTGTTGGGTTCGACACTCTTACTTATCGAAAGAGGCTACAACTATCCCGTATACTTGCCGGTTATCAAGACCTTTTTCTGGCGCCGTTGCCGGGGAGTCATAGCGTGGGGTGA
Organism: Triticum aestivum; assembly: GCF_018294505.1. NCBI lineage: Eukaryota > Viridiplantae > Streptophyta > Magnoliopsida > Poales > Poaceae > Triticum > Triticum aestivum. The sequence continues at coordinate 464,830,124 of NC_057804.1, forward strand.
ATATTCTCGTGTGTGCTTGTTTGCTTTATCACTAAGTAATTTTTATTTGATGTTCTTAGTTGTTTTCTATCTTTAGTTATGGGTAGGAAATGCAAAATACCAAAAAAATTAGTTGTACCTACTACACCAATGGTTGAAGAACCACTCAAAATCTATCACACTCCTGAAGCTTTTTACTTGGATCATCTTCGATCCCTTTATGCTCGTGCTGAAACCCCAACTAGCTTAGTTGAGGTAAAATGTTTAGATGAGCGTGCTTGTTATGTGAGACACTGTATATCTGAAAAAGGGAAACTATTATGGGATCAAATTCAACATTTGCAATGCTATGCTTGGAATTTATGTGAAATATATGAGTTTACTTGTTGTTCTGAAGACCCTAAGAAACACCTACCCTATCAATGCTTGTTTAGTGATAATGGAATTGTATCTTCGTATGCTAAGGGTGTTTATAATTACTATGATGTTAAAAAAATTGAAGAATTTGTTGCTTTTAAGGGTGCTTATGAGATTGCTTCTTTGATTGAAAAGTATGATGCTACTCTTTACAAATCAGAAATTTTTGCCATATTTCAATATTGTTATGATAATTATGCTTCTAATGTCTATGTTAAACCATATATTGAGGACTCCTCCGCTGTCCAAGAAGAGACTAATATTTTGCAGGAGTCTATGGAAGAAGAAATTGATGAAACTATGAGCTCATTGGATGAAAAAGATGAGGAGGAGAGCGAAGAACAAAAGGAGGAAGAGCGGATTGATCACCCATGCTCACCTTCTAATGAGAGTAACTCTTCAACTCATACATTGTTTAATTTCCCGTCGTGCTTACCGAAGGATTATTGCTATGATCCCTTTAATTCGTATGAAATATCCCTTTTTGATGATGCTTGCTATGCTTGTGGCCAAGATGCCAATATGAATTATGCTTATGGAGATGAACTTGCTATAGTTCCTTATGTTGAACATGAAATTGTTGCTATTGCACCCACACATGATAGTCCTATTATCTTTTTGAATTCTCCAAACTACACTATATCGGAGAAGTTTGTGCTTAGTAAGGATTATATTGATGGGTTGCGTTTTACTACTACACATGATGATTTTTATAGATATAATATGCATGTGCTTGCTGATCCTACTCGCAATTATTATGAGAGAGGAACTATATCTCCACCTCTCTATGTTTCCAATATGATAAAATTGCAAGAAACTGTTTATACTATGCATTGGCCTTTACTTGGTGTGCATGAATTGTTCTTTTATGACATGCCGATGCATAGTAAGAAAGTTAGACTTCGTTGTTGCATGATATATGTTACTTTGTGCTCACTACTTAATTATGAATCATTGTTAATTAAAATTGGCTTTGATATACCTTGGGATCCGGGTGGATCCATTACTTGAGCACTATATGCCTAGCTTAATGGCTTTAAAGGAAGCGCTGCCAGGGAGACAACCCGGAAGTTTTAGAGAGTCATTTATTTCTGTTGAGTTCTTTTATATAGTTAAAAAAATAAAATAATAATAATGAGGGGAACCCAAAAACTTTTCAAAAAGGAAAGTGAAAGTGAGAAAGACAAGCATTGTTGAAGTGAGAGCTAGCCTTGAACTTTGTTCATGCTCACAGAAACTTTTTGAATCTTGATTACAGAAACTTTTCAACAAAAATAATTATACCCTTGTACAATTCCATTGTATTATAAAAATAATGTGCCAAGGTTTGCCTTTAGGATGTTTACAATGCTTGTTGGTTTGTACGGTGCTGGACAGAAACTTTTTTTGTAGTGCGTGATTTTACGTTTTAACTGGGAAGTCAAACGGTTATGATTCCTTTTGCACTGTCTGGCCGTACAAATTTTTATTTTTCCTAATTTTGGTAGAATTTTTGGGGTACCAGAAGTATGGTGAATGTTCATATTGGTACAGACTGTTCTGTTTTTGACAGATTCTGTTTTTGATGCATAGTTTACTTATTTTGATGAAACTATCAATTTATATTAGTGGATTAAGCCATGAAAAGGTTATATTACAGTAGATACAATGCAAAAATAAAATATGAATTGGTTTGCTATAGTACTTAGAGTGGTGATTTGCTTTATTATATTAACGGATCTTACTGAGTTTTCTGTTGAAGTTTTGTGTGGATGAAGTGTCTAATCGAGGAGGTCTCAATATGAGGAAAAGGAAGAGAGGCAAGAGCTCAAGCTTGGGGATGCCCTAGGCACCCCAAGTAAATATTCAAGGAGACTCAAGCGTCTAAGCTTGGGGATGCCCCGGAAGGCATCCCCTCTTTCTTCAATAAGTATCGGTATGTTTTCGGATTCGTTTCGTTCATGCATTATGTGCAAGTCTTGGAGCGTCTTTTGCATTTAGTTTTCATTTTTTATTTATGCACCATGCTGGTATGAGATAGTCCTTGGTTGATTTATAGAATGCTCATTGCACTTCACTGAAATCTTTTGAGTATGACTTTATAGAATGCTTCATGTGCTTCACTTATATCATTTGAAGTTTGGATTGCCTGTTTCTCTTCACATAGAAAACCGCCATTTGTAGAATGCTCTTTTGCTTCACTTATATTTGTTAGAGTGTGGGCATATATTTTGTAGAAAGAATTAAACTCTCTTGCTTCACTTATATCTATTTAGAGAGATGACGGAAATTGGTCATTCACATGGTTAGTCATAAAATCCTACATAAACTTGTAGATCACTGAATATGATATGTTTGATTCCTTGCAATAGTTTTGCGATATAAAGGTGGTGATATTAGAGTCGTGCTAGTTGGGTAATTGTGAAATTTAGAAATACTTGTGTTGAGGTTTGCGAGTCCAGTAGCATGCACGTATGGTAACCGTTGTGTGACAAATTTGAAGCATGGGGTGTTTCTTTGATTGTCTTCCTTATGAGTGGTAGTCGGGGACGAGCGATGGTCTTTTCCTACCAACCTATCCCTCTCGGGGCATGCGTAGTAGTACTTTGCTTCGAGGGCAAGTAGACTTTTGCAATAAGTATATGAGTTCTTTATGACTAATGTGAGTCCATGGATATACACACACTCACCCTTCCACTTTGCTAGCCTTTATTATGCCACGCAACCTTTACTGGTATCATGCACCCATTATTTACCTTCCTCAAAACAGCCACCATACCTACCTATTATGGCATTTCCATAGCCATTCCGAGATATATTGCCATGCAACTTTCCACCGTTCCATTTATTATGACATGCTCCATCATTGTCATATTGCTTTGCATGATCGTAAGATAGCTAGCATGATGTTTTCATGGCCTTTTCGTTTTTTGATGTCATTGCTATGCTAGATCATTGCATATCCCGGTACACTGCCGGAGGCATTCATATAGAGTCATATCTTTGTTGTAATATTGAGTTGTAAGTAAATAAAAGTGTGATGATCATCATTATTAGAGCATTGCCCCAGTGAGGAAAGGATGATGGAGACTATGATTCCCCCACAAGTCGGGATGAGACTCCGGACTTTATGAAAAATAAAAGAGGCTAAAGAAGACCAAATAAAAAAAAGGCCAAAGAAGCCCACCCAAAAAATAAAATAAAAAAGAAAAAAATAAAAAATAAAATAAAAAATGAGATAAAAAGAGAGAAGGGTCAATGTTACTATCCTTTTACTACACTTGTGCTTCAGTGTAGCACCATGTTCTTCATATAGAGAGTCTCTTGAGTTATCACTTTCATATACTAGTGGGAATTTTCATTATAGAACTTGGCTTGTATATTCTGATGATGGGCTTCCTCAAATGCCCGAGGTCTTCATGAGCAAGCAAGTTGGATGCACACCCACTTAGTTTCCAGTTTGAGATTTCATATATTTACAGATCTAGTGCATCCGTTGCATGGCAATCCCTACTCACTCACATTGATATCTATTAATGGGCATCTCCATAGCCCGTTGATACGCCTAGTTGATGTGAGACTATCTTCTCCCTTTTTGTCTTCACAACCACTACCATATACCACATATAGTGCTATGTCCATGGCTTGCGCTCATGTATTGCGTAAGAGTTGAAAAAGCTGAAGCGTGTTAAAAAGTATGAACCAATTGCTCGGATCATCATCGGGGTTGTGCATGATGGGAGCATTTTGTGTGACGAAAATGAAGCATGGCCAAACTATATGATTTTGTAGGGATAAGCTTTCTTTGGCTATGTTATTTGATAAGACATACTTGCTTGGTTGGTATGCTTGAAGTATTATTGTTTTATGTCAAATGATAGACTATTGCTTTGAATCACTCGTGTCTTAATATTCATGCCATGATTAGACATATGATCAAGATTATGCTAGGTAGCATTCCACATCAAAAATTATCTTTTTTTATCATTTACCTACTCGAGGACGAGCAGGAATTAAGCTAGGGGATGCTGATACGTCTCCGTCGTATCTATAATTTTTGATTGTTCCATGCCAATATTATTCAACTTTCATATACTTTTGGCAACTTTTTATACTATTTTTTGGGACTAACATATTGATCCAGTGCCCAGTGCCAGTTCCTATCCGTTGCATGTTTTATGTTTCGTAGAAACCCCATATCAAACGGAGTCCAAACGGGATAAAACGGATGGAGAATTATTTTGGAATATTTGTGATTTTTGGGAGGAAGAATCAACGCGAGACAATGCTCGAGGTGGCCACGACACAGGGGCCCACGCCCACTCCAGGTGGGCGCGCCCCCACCCTCGTGGGCCCCTCGTAAGGCGGTTGATGCTCTACTTTGGCCGCAAGAAAGCTAATTTTTGGAAAAAGATCTGGGCGAAGGTTTCAATCCAATCGGAGTTACGGTTCTCCAGATATAAAAGAAAGGGTGCTAGGGCAGAATCCCAGAATGCAGAAACAGAGAGATAGATCCAATCTCGGAGGGGCTCTCGCCCCTCCCAAGCCATGGGAGCCAAGGACCAGAGGGGAAACCCTTCTCCCATCTAGGGAGGAGGTCGAGGAAGAAGAAGAAGAAGGGGGGCTCTCTCCCCCTCGCTTCTGGTGGCGCCGGAGCGCTGCCGGGGGCCATCATCATCACCACGATCTTCACCAACACCTCCGCCATGTTCACCAACATCTCCATCACCTTCCCCCCTCTATCTACAGCGATCCACTCTCCCGCAACCCATTGTACCCTCTAGTTGAACATGGTGCTTTATGCTTCATATTATTTTCCAATGATGTGTTGCCATCTTATGATGTCTGAGTAGATTTTCGTTGTTCTATTGGTGGTTGATGAATTGCTATGATTGATTTAATTTGCTTGTGGTTATGTTGCTGTACTTTGGTGCCCATCATATGAGCGTGCACATGGATCACACCATAGGGTTAGTTGTATGTTGAAAGGACTATGTATTGGAGGGCTAGAGTGACAGAAGCTTCAACCTAGCATAAAAATTGATGCATACGGGATTGAAGGGGGACCAATATATCTTAATGCTATGGTTGGGTTTTACCTTAATGAACGTTAGTAGTTGCGGATGCTTGCTAATAGTTCCAATCCTAAGTGCATGGAATTCCAAGTCAGGGATGACATGCTAGCAGTGGCCTCTCCCACATAAAACTTGCTATCCGTCTAGTAAAGTAGTCAATTCCTTAGGGATAATTTCACAATTCCTACCACCACTTTTCTGCACTCGCTATATTTACTATTATTGCTTATTTATCTAAACAGCCCTTACTTTTTATTTACGTGCTCTTTATTATCTTGCAAACCTATCCTATCACACCTACAAAGTACCTCTAGTTTCATACTTGTTCTAGGTAAAGCGAACGTCAAGTGTGCGTAGAGTCGTATCAGTGGCTGATAGGACTTGAGAGAGTATTTGTTCTACCTTTATCTCCTCGTTGAGTTCGACACTCTTACTTATCAAAAGAGGCTACAACTATCCCGTATACTTGCGGGTTATCTAGGACGAGCAGGAATCTGTAATTTATGAAGCATTCATGCTATTATATTATCTGTTTTGAATGATTATGGGCTTTATTATACACTTTTATATTATTTTTGGGACTAACCTATTAACCGGAGGCCCAGCCCATATTGCTATTTTCTTGCCTATTTCAGTGTTTCGAAGAAAAGGAATATCAGACGGAGTCCAAACGGAATGAAACCTTTGGAAAACTTATTTTTGGAACAAAAGCAATCCAGGGAACTTGGAGTACAAGCGAGGGAAGCTTCGAGGTGGCCACGAGGGTGGGGGGCGCGCCCCCTGTCTCGTGGGCCCCACGAGCGTCCCTCGACCGACTTCTTTCACCTATATATTCCCATATACCCTAAACACATCAGAGAAGAAGATAGATCGGGACTTCCGCCACCGCAAGCCTCTCTAGCCACCAAAAACCAATCGGGAACCTGTTCTGGCACCCTGCCGGAGGAGGGATCCCTCACCGGTGGCCATCTTCATCATCCCGGCGCTATCCATGATGAGGAGGGAGTAGTTCACCCTCGGGGCTAAGGATATGTACCAGTAGCTATGTGTTTGATCTCTCTCTCTTGTGTTCTCTCTATGGCACGATCTTGATGTATCGCGAGCTTTGCTATTATAGTTGGATCTTATGATGTTTCTCCCTCTCTACTCTCTTGTAATGGATTGAGTTTTCCCTTTGAAGTTATCTTATCGGATTGAGTCTTTAAGGATTTGAGAACTCTTGATGTATGTCTTACCGTGCTTATCCGTGGTGACAATGGGATATTCACGTGATCCACTTGATATATGTTGTGGTGATCAACTTGCGGGTTCCGCCCATGAACCTATGCATAGGGGTTGGCACACGTTTTCATCTTGACTCTCCGGTAGAAACTTTGGGGCACTCTTTGAAGTACTTTGTGTTGGTTGAATAGATGAATCTGAGATTGTGTGATGCATATCGTATAATCATGCCCACGGATACTTGAGGTGAAAATGGAGTATCTAGGTGACATTAGGGTTTTGGTTGATTTGTATCTTAAGGTGTTATTCTAGTAAGAATTCTATGATAGATTGACCGTAAAGAATAGCTTCATGTTATTTTACTATGGACTCTTGAATAGATAGATCAAAAAGGATAACTTTGAGGTGGTTTCGTATCCTACCATAATCTCTTCGTTTGTTCTCCGCTATTAGTGGCTTTGGAGTGACTCTTTGTTGCATGTTGAGGGATAGTTATATGATCCAATTATGTTATTATTGTTGAGAGAACTTGCACTAGTGAAAGTATGAACCTTAGGCCTTATTTCCTACCATTGCAACACCGTTTACGCTCACTTTTATCGCTTGCTACCTTGCTGTTTTTATAATTTCAGATTACAAATACCTTTATCTACTATCCATATTGCACTTGTATCACCATCTCTTCGCCGAACTAGTGCACCTATACAATTTACCATTGTATTGGGTGTGTTGGGGACACAAGAGACTCTTTGCTATTTGGTTGCAGGGTTGTTTGAGAGAGACCATCTTCATCCTACGCCTCCCATGGATTGATAAACCTTAGGTCATCCACTTGAGGGAAATTTGCTACTGTCCTACAAACCTCTGCACTTGGAGGCCCAAGAACGTCTACAAGAAGAAGGTTGTGTAGTAGACATCAAGCTCTTTTCTGGCGCCGTTGCCGGGGAGGTGAGTGCTTGAAGGTATATCTTTAGATCTTGCAATTGAATCTTTTAGTTTATTGTTTTACCACTAGTTTAATCTATAAAAGAAAACTACAAAAAAATGGAATTGAGTTTGTCTCATACGCTTCATCTTTTTAATATCTTTCGTGAGAATGATGGTAAGGAAAATTGTGCTCAAGTGCTAGAAGAAGAAATCTATTAAATGTTTGGCACTAAATCTTTGAATGATAAGCATGAATTCAATGTTGTTAGTATGAACTCCTTGAATATCCATGATGCTAATGATATGCAAGGCCACAAGCTTGGGGATGCTATGTTTGATGAATATGATATTTTTTGTCCCCCAAGTTTTGATGAGAATATTTATTATGATGAAAGCATGCCTCCTATTTATGATGATTATATTGATGAAAGTGGGTTTGGAAGAGTGTCAACTTTAGGAAGTAATGATCCCACTATTTTGGAGGATGTTGAATCTTATTGTGATGAATATGAAAGTGGATTTGGAGAGGTCATGACTTTATTTAGTGATGAATCCACTATTTCGGAAGAGGTTCCCATTGATTATAAGAATAAAGTTGCTATATATGATGATTATTGTTATTACTTGTATTCTATTAAGAATAATTATAACCATGAAACTTGTCATCATGATTTTAGTTTTCAATTGGATTATGCCTCACATGATAGTTGTTTCGTTGAGTTTGCTCCCACTACTATTCATGAGAAGAAATTTGCTTTATTTGCTCCTACTACTAAAATTTCTATGCAAGTAGATCATGAAAAGAATGCTTTATGTGCTGGTTATATTGTTGAATTCATTCATGATGCTACTGAAAATTATTATGAGGGAAGGAACATATGCTTGTAGGAATTGCAATAATATCAAATTTCCTCTCTATGTGCTTAAAATTTTGAAGTTATGCTTGTTTTGCCTTCCTATGCTAGTTGGTTATTGTTCCCATAAGTTGTTTGCTCACAAAATCCCTATGCATAGGAAGTGGGTTAGACTTAAATGTGCTAGTCATATTCTTCATGATGCTCCCTTTATGTTTCAATTCTTATCTTTTATGTGAGCATCATTGAAATCATCATGCCTAGCTAGGGGCGTTAAACGATAGCTGTCACACCCTAGCTAGTTCATGCATTAGAGTGTTGCATCATGTCTATTTTTTTCAACAGAAACTTGAGATGGGGATGACAGAACCCCCAGCCCCCTCTGAAACCAACTAGGGCTTACTAAAAATAATTTCAATGACACTGAAATGCCCTTCTAAAATGTCCATCATTTTTGTCTTGGTTCAGAACCTCTGCCAAAAGTGGTGCACAATTTTCTAGGTCATCCTAAGGTCTTTGAATTAAATCATAAGTATTTGAGTTTGGGCATTTAAATTATATAAAGTATTTCAAATGCTCAAATAATCCCAAACTAAAATGTTCCATGCTGGATATATTCCAGTTAGTGGCCATAAGCAGTTTGGTGGTTTTTGGAGTTGCCTAGGTATTTTTAGAAAGTCCACAAAGTTATAGAAGAAATAGAAAACAGAAATAAAAGAGAGAGAGAGAGGGAACTAACCTGGCAGCCCACCAGCCAGCCCACCTAGCCGACCCAGCCCAGTAGCCGCTCCAGCGAGCTGCTTGCCTTCGCCAGGCAGGCAGGCAGGTGCTCAACGGCGGCACCAGCGCGCGCCACGCAGCTTCCCGTCGCCCTGCTTCCTCCCCTCGCCGCCCTGCTGTTCGGTATGACCTCCACGTCGCGCCCCAAACCCCGTGGACACATCCATTCTCCCCCTGCCTCTCTCCCTCACTCTCCCGCGCCATGGCCGACGCTGCCGCGCCCGCACCGCCGTGAAACTCGCGCTCTCCGTCGTCCCTGCGCCGCGCCACCGTGTCCAGGAGCTCCGCCGACCTCCTCTTCTTCGAGCTAGCCGAGCCCCGAGTGCTCGCTTGCCCCGAGGCCTCTACACCGACCTCACCCGACTCTGCCATCACCGGAGATCCCCTTCACTGTCGCCGCCGCACCAGCTCATCCCCGACCGCACCGTCTGCTTCCTTGAGACCGCCGTGAGCCCAACTACCTTCCCCCCTTTCCTTTCTCGCTCTCATGCACCACAGCGAGCACATGAAGCTTCACCACAGGCGCCGCCGCCGAGCTCGTCACCGACGTGACTCCGGCCACCCACCGGCCGCACCACCGTGTCCAACACACTCACCACGAGCCTCGCCGTGTCCCGTAACCTCAGGTTCAACCTCACCCGAACTCCGGCGACCGCCAAGGTCGTCGCCGGCGACGTTTCCAGCCACCCCGAGCTCAACCACCACCACCAAGAGCTGCGGCCTGCTCCCAGCTACGCGTAGACGCCCTCTGCCGCTCATTTGGTCGCCGAAACGCACTAATGCACTCTCGCCACCGCGTTCGGCCTCGCTGGTGGCTAAACGCCGGCGAGTTGACCCCGCTGACCCTCGTTTGACCACGGGTGGGCCCAGTTTGACCCCCCTGGTTCAATGACAGGTGGGGCCCAACCCTATTAACTAATTAGGATTAGTATTAACTAATAATTAGTTAAACCAATTACACTAACACACGGGACTCACTAGTCAGGTTTGACCTGGACTGTTCCGTTGACCACTGACGTCATCCTGACGTAATGCTGACGTAGTAATTTATTTACTGGAATTATTTATACACAGGAAATTCCAGGAAATACCACAAGCTTCAAAAAATCATAGAAACTAATCTGTAGCTCCAAATGCAAAGTGTTATATATGAAAAACGATCAGAAAAATCCAATCTATCCATCTGTACAGGTTTCATGCATGTTTAAGAAAGCTAACCTGATGTTTAGTGCAGAACAAGATAAAGCACTTAAAAGGGTCATTTATGAGTTTGAAACTTGAATCTTTGATTCAAAATGGTTCAAACCCATCTGGTCTTAGTTGCATTAGCCCAATACACTCATTTTGCCATGTCTGATGCATGCATCATATTGTTGCATATTGTTTGGTGATGTTTGTGTATGGTGCTCTCTGCGGCAGGTTCTATCCCCGAGGAGTAAAGTGATTACCCCAACGAAGAACAATATCAGTGCACCGACCCATCAGGCAAGCAACCAACCATTTGATCATATCGATACAATCCCATGTTCTCGCTTCTGCTCTCTTTTACTGCATTAAGACAACGCGATTCAAACTGCTGTGTGCTATGGTAGTTGAACCCATTTCCTCTGCATGACCTGTCATTGCCACAGTAACTAGATGAAACCCACTAGCATGTGTAGGAGTTGATTGAGCCATGTGTATGTGTTGTTCCTACCTTGCTATGCCTGCTATGCTTAGAGTCGTGTCAGGTCTGGTGGGTGATGGGCTAGAGTGAAATGATCATGCCGGTAATGAGAGTAATGTGTTGAACACGATTTGGTAAAGGTATCGATGAGAGGCCATGTAGGAGTACATGGTGGGTTGTTTCATTGAAGCCATCCTTAAGCACTGAGATCTGTATGTGTGATTTAAGATTCAGCTACCACCATGCATTGGGCCCGAAACCAATGGACCCTCTCGGCTTCTTATTCACCCTAGTCCTCTGTCCAGGAGTTGCAAGTAGTTTCTGGTGTTTGTAGCTTACTGGAGGCCGTGGACAGCGCTGACCCGCGGGGTGGGCTGTGATGCGGTAGGTACGTGGCCGGGTACACCGGGCACCCGTTAGGTGTCTCGAAACCCTGTACCCATCGTTCGGGGCCGTATGTGGAAACCTCGGTTGGACTCCCTGCGGATGGAACCTGAATAGGCGATAAACCTGGACTAGAGACTTAGGTGTTTAGGTAGGTCGTGGCCGACACCCACGTTGGGCTTCCGCTTGAAGGTTGCCGAGTACATGTCGTGTAAATGGCGGTACGTGGTGAGAGCGTGTATGAAGAAGTACACCCCTGCAGGGTTAACATCATCTATTCGAATAGCCGCGTCCGCGGTAAAGGACTACTTGGTTGCCTATACAGTTCATAGACAAGTAAATGGATACTCCTAAAAGCCTCAAGATAAGCGTGAGTGCCGAGGATGGCTCTTCCGTGGGATGACGGAGGTGGATCCTCGGTGGTGTATTGAAGTGGTGAGTAGTGGACTCGAGTGCGCAAAACCTTTTCAAGTTGGAGTCTCGTAGGATAGTTTAGCCAAGAGTCAAAGCTGGCTTGCTGCAATAACCCCACCAACCCTTCTTGATAATGTGCATGTATGTAGGGTCTGATGTAAGTCTTGCTGAGTACCTTTGTACTCATGTTGCTTTAATTTACATTTTACAGAAGATGCTACAACCCCTTCTGACAGGTTCTTCGTAGACGTTGAAATTGATGAGTAGACTGAGGCCTAGGTGGTGATCCTGAGCTTGTGAAGGACCATGTAGTATAGCCAGGCTTACCCAAGCCTCTTTTATTTTACTAGTTGTCTGTACTCAGACAAGTTACTTCCGCTGTTGGCTTGTATGTCTGTATGACTTGAATGCTGGGTCGTGTGACCCGTACTTGTGTGTATGATATGTATGGCTCTCTAAGCCTCTAAATAAAGTACTTGTATTGTAGAGTCATGTTGTGATGCCTTGTTGTATTTGCACATATCGAGCATATTGTGTGTATGATTGAAATGCTTGGTATGTGTGGGATCTGACTATCTAGTTGTTTATCCTTAGTAGCCTCTCTTACCGGGAAATGTCTCCTAGTGCTTCCACTAAGCCATGGTAGCTTGCTACTGCTTCAGAGCACTTAGGCTGGCCGGCATGTGTCCTTCTTCGTTCCTGTGTCTGTCCCTTCGGGGAAATGTCACGCGATGGATATCGGAATCCTGTTAGCCCACTACAGCCCGGTTTACCGGAGTCCTGCTAGCCCAGCGCTACAGCCCGGATTCACTCGTTGATGACCGACACGTTCGATGCTGGGTCATGGATGCCTGTCCCTGTAAGTTTGTGCCACTTTGGGTTCACGACTAGCCATGTCATCCCGGGCTCCTTATTATATGGATGCTAGCGACACTATCATATACGTGTGCCAAAAGGCGCAAACGGTCCCGGGCAAAGGTAAGGTGACACCCGTGGGAATACCGTGCGTGAGGCCGCAAAGTGATATGAGGTGTTACATGCTAGATCAATGTGGCATTGAGTCGGGGTCTTGACAGCGTTGGCATCAGAGCCGGACTGCCTGTAGGTTCTCCAAGCCAAACTGGTCGATGTTGAGTCTAGTAATGCTTTAGTTATATGTAGGGGAATTGATTGTGGGATGGAACGTAAGGCTCTTTTTACTCCTTTACCTCATGGCATTCTGATCTGAGTCAGTCTATTCTTCCATTGGGGGTTAAGGAATTAGGATCTCTTCTCTCTATCAGGTTCACGTGTTACTAATCAGTAGTACCTTATAGGTTTGATGGATACAAGCCTAGTTCAGTTCTACTACCCCATTATGTTGCTAAGATGGACCCAGAACCTTGATATGATGTTGTTGCGTGTCTATGCAATTCTTTGCAAAATGCCTCAAAATCCTTTTGAGCATTTACAACCATTATGCTGTCCAAATTCTGCTAGAAATTCTAATGCCTTTGTATTATATCATGTTCCAGATGGCTTCCCGTCCTCAGAATCAAGTGGTTCGCCTGACTCGATGCCTAGACGTACCCGGCCATACTGCCATGTTGGTTCGGGTAATGACTGAGGCTGGATACCATTGGTATCCCGAGTACACGGTCGAAGAGCAATTCCGAGACTTTAATCAAAGTCAAAAATTTTGCACTGTCAGGATATTTCCTTCTTATCCTGGATCTACCGAGCCCCTCCACTATTCCTATAGACTCGGGGTTACTATTGAGATGGCTGTGCAGGATGCTGCCTACTCTATGATGACCATCATGCGAGTCAGGACTGGCTTGCTTCGGAACACCAACTTCCGATATATGCTAGCTTCACTCCCGGGAGCACAAGGGTATCTCCAGGCTATCTATGCTGACTCCACTTAGGAGGACTCACTAACCCGCACCACTACACAGTTGCTTGAGGACAAGGACCGTCAAAATCGGGCCTTGAGACCGGAGCTTTTCAATACCCGTGCGGATCATTGGGCCACTTTGACTCGATTTGCACCGGCTGTGCAAGCTGGATATATGGATACAAGGGATCTGTATCCTGTGAGATCTGCTCTGCCAGACATGATGGATTGGCGTGATGTGGGAGGCATCACCCCACCCCGTGGTCCCCGTAGGCCACCGTTTGTTGGTCCAAGACCTCATCCTAGCCCCTATGGTCCACAAGCTCCATGGGACCGTCTGTTTCCGGATGATCACGGTGAGCTTCCAGGCTATGGAGGTGACTTCTATGAGGACTACTACAGAGCTGTCTGAGTTAGTAGTAGTATCACTAGTAATGTAATAGTTATATCATCCACCGTCCTGCATGACTCGTGGGATATGACTTAGTGTGTACCACTTTCCGGAGGTGTAGAAAAATAATGTATAGGAGCTTGGGATGCCTTCGATGAGATGTAATCTTCCTTTCACCGCAGTTGTACTCCGTTTGGTCTTGTACTAAACCTTGTATGGTGTGTATGATGATGGAATAAATGTAGCAGTTTCTGTATTTACCATGTCATACGGATGATCATCTTGCATTCCGAGATATTCTTTACATTCTGCATTTCTATGTCAGAATCTTGTCATCCTGGACTAAACCATTGTCTTGTTTTCCTAGGATGGTTAATACCCACAACAACCCTGCTCTCCCAGAGCAGGCCGAAGGCAGCAAAGTTGGGGAAGCAAACCTGCCTCACCCTCCTTCTCTGGCCGAGGTTATACTGGAGGCTGAGAGAAACAAGCGGGAGACCAACCTTTTGTTAGATCGCATCGAGCAGAACACAACACAGCATCAGAGGAATAACTTGGTGTCGCTCAGTGACTTCATCAAGTTACATCCACCCACCTTCCACCACTCCGTCGAGCCTCTCAACGCCGATGACTGGCTTTGCAGTATTACTCACAAGCTACGCTCAGCACTCGTAGCTGAGGCTGATAAGGTCACATTTGCTGCATATCATCTCAAAGGCCCCGCCAGTCTTTGGTGGGAGAACTATGGAGCCATGCGCCCAGCGGGCCAGGTCACTACTTGGGCTGAATTCAGCGAGGCTTTCCGTGAACATCACATTCCAGAGGGTCTTATGGACCGTAAACGTGAGGAGTTCTGCAGTTTCACTCAAGGTAGACTCTCTGTGGATGCATACAGCAGGGAGTTCGGTAACCTAGCACGTTATGCAACTGAGGAAGTTTCCACCGATGCCAAGAAACAGGCAAGGTTCCGCAAGGGACTTAGCCCTGAGCTTCGCCGTGACCTCCATCTGCATGAGTGCACATCTTTTCAGAAGCTTGTTAACAAGGCCATCAGTGCTGAGTCTGGTCAGACTGATTATGAAGCAACATGCAAGCATGGCCGTGACATGGGTTCCTCATCCTGTGCTGGTCCTCAGAAGCGCCGGGTGTGGGTGCCTAACACTGCCCTGCCACCCAGGTTCACACCGAGGCCATCCTATCAGGCGCCTCGCCCAGCTCAACAATATGCACCAGCCAAGCCCTATGGTGGTCCAACCAACAATGCTCCTCCACGCACCAGCTCCGTGACATGCTTCAAGTGTGGGGAATCGGGCCACTACATGCGCGAGTGTCCCCAGACCAACCCCAGCCAGTCTAGAAAGGCTATTGGCCGTGGCAAGCCGACAGGGAAAGTGTTCTACGCCAAGCCGGCCACCGCTGCACGTGGCCATGTCAACTGTATCTCTGCTGAAGAGGCTCAGGAGGATCCCAACGTCGTTCTCGGTATGCTCCTTGTTAATTGCCACCTGGCATCTGTTCTTTTCGATACTGGAGCATCTCATTCATTCATATCCGAAAACTATGCTCGTTTGCATAACACCGCATTCTGTGACATGCCTTCCACCATGGAAATTTCCACTCCTGGTTCTAGATGGCAAACCTCTAGAGTAAGCCATGGGAATGAAATTCAAGTCGACATACTTGTTTTTCTTGCATCATTGATAGCTCTCAAATCTTCGGATATTAATATCATCTTGGGTATGGACTGGATGTCAGCCCATCATGCCAAGATTGATTGCTTCTCTAGGACTGTTCAACTCGCACATCCTTCGGGAAAGATAGTCAATATCTTGACCCGAGTAGCCAAGCGACAACTATATTCTCTTAATGCCAGTCCTTTGCCAGACCTCGAAGACGTTCCGGTAGTCCATGACTTTCCGGATGTCTTTCCAGAAGAATTGCCAGATGTTCCACCTGACAGAGATGTCGAGTTCGTGATAGATCTCATTCCAGGTACTGTTCCAATTTCTACAAGACCCTATAAGATGGCACCACTAGAACTAGACGAACTTAAGAAACAACTTAATGAGTCCTTGAAAAAGGGTTTCATTCGTCCTAGTTCATCTCCATGGGCTTGTCCTGTCCTCTTCGTCAAGAAGAAGGATGGTACAGATCGGATGGTTGTATATTATCGACCAGTCAACCTGGTCACAATCAAGAACAAGTATCCGCTCCCCAGGATCAACGATCTGTATGATCAGCTCGCTGGATCCTCAGTCTTCTCCAAAATGGATTTGAGGTTAGGCTACCATCAAATCAAAATCAAGAACGGGGACATTCCCAAAACGGCCTTTGTTACTCGTTACGGCCAATACGAGTACACCGTCATGTCCTTCGGTTTAACCAACGCTCCAGCCACCTTCTCTCGGTTAATGAACACAATCTTCATGGAGTATTTGGATAAATTCGTCGTGGTTTACCTCAATGATATACTCATCTACTCCAAGAATGAGGAAGAACATGCCGAGCATCTAAGGCTAGTGTTGATGGAACTTCGAGAGCATCGCCTTTATGCCAATTTTTCTAAATGCGAATTTTGGTTGCAAGAAGTGACCTATCTAGGACATGTAATTTCTGGTAAGGGTATTGCTGTCAATCTCGAGCAAGTTCAAGCCGTCCTTAATTGGACTCCACCTGAATCGGTTAAGCAAGTTCAGAGTTTCCTTGGCTTAGCAAGCTATTGTCGCCGTTTTGTCGAGAACTTCTCTAAGGTTGCTAAACCTCTAACCGAACTCCTCAAGAAAGATAAAAAGTTTGAGTGGACTCCATAATGTGAGCACAGCTTTCAGGAACTGAAAAGACGCCTGACATCTACTCCCGTACTGGTACCACCAGATTTCTCTAAGGACTTTGTTATCTATTGCGACGCCTCGCGACAAGGACTAGGTTGCATTCTTATGCAAGATCGTCACGTAATTGCTTATGCTTCACGGCAATTGCACCCACATGAGGAAAATTATCCTACTCATGATCTAGAGCTTGCAGCTGTAGTCCATGCACTTAAAACCTGGCAACATTACCTCCTCGGTAATCATTGCGAAATCTTCACCGATCACCAAAGTCTGAAGTACATATTCACCCTACCGGATTTGAATCTCAGGCAAAGACGTTGGGTCGAGTTGATCACAGATTTCGACTTAGGGATAACTTACACCCCAGGAAAAGCCAATGTCATGGCTGATGCACTAAGTCGTAAATCTTATTGTAACAATCTGATGTTACAACAAAGTCAACCGCTTCTCCATGAGGAATTTCGGAAGCTTAATCTTCACATCGTTCCTCAAGGATTTCTTTCCACCTTGATGGCGAAACCTACCCTTACGGATCAGATCATCAAAGCTCAGAAGGTAGATCCGGGGATTTCCCGTATCAAAAGAAACATCAAGAAGGGAGTTGCGGATTGTTTCTCCATTGATGATCAAGGAGTTGTATACTTCGGGAACCATCTAGTGGTTCCCAAGGTGCGAAACCTGAGGCGATTGATCCTTAAGGAAGCTCATGAATCTCCTCTCACCATTCATCCTGGTAGCTCAAAAATGTATCAGGACCTATGCCAGAGGTTTTGGTGGACTAGGATGAAGAGAGAAATTGCTCAGTATATTGCTAACTGCGACGTCTGTCGTCGTGTTAAAGCAAAGCACCAACTGTCTGCTGGCACCCTTCAACCCTTAGCTATTCCTGAATGGAAATGGGATAAAATTGGTATGGATTTCATCACCGGTTTTCCCAGGACCAAGAGAGGGAATAATGCTATCTTCGTCGTTGTCGATCATCTTTCCAAAGTGGCCCATTTCTTGCCTGTTCGCGAGAGTATAACCGCTAGTCAGCTAGCAGACTTGTATATCTCCCGAATAGTGTCCCTCCATGGTGTTCCACTGGAAATTAACTCGGGTCGAGGAAGTCTCTTCACCTCTCGATTTTGGGAAAGTTTCCAAAATGCTATGGGAACCCGCCTTTCCTTTAGCACTGCTTTTCACCCTCAATCAAGTGGCCAAGTAGAACGCGTCAACCAGATTCTAGAAGACATGCTTCGAGCTTCTGTTATCTCATTCGGAATGGATTGGGAGAAATGCCTTCCATTTGCCGAATTTTGCTTATAACAACAGCAATCAATCTAGCTTGGGTAAAGCCCCTTTGAAGTTCTCTATGGACGAAGGTGTCGAACACCCCTTAACTGGTCAGAAACCGGGGAAAGACAATTCTTTGGCCCGGACATGATCCAGGAAGCAGAAGAGCAAGTTCGCATCGTTCGTGAAAAGTTGAAAACAGCCCAATCTCGTCAAAAGAGTCAATATGACCGAAAACATAAGGCTATGACTTTTGAGGTTGACGAGAAGGCTTAACTTCGGGTTACTCCTCTGAAGGGAACCCATCGTTTCGGTATCAAAGGCAAATTGGCTCCTCGCTACATTGGACCTTTTCGCATTCTCGCTAAACGAGGGGAAGTTGCCTACCAATTGGAACTACCTCCACATCTCTCCAGAGTCCATGATGTCTTCCACGTTTCTCAACTCAGGGGTTGCTTCTCGGATCCTATCCGTGGAGTGGACCACGAAACGCTTGATCTTCAAGATAATCTCATGTATCCAGAGTACCCCGTTCATATCCTCGATCAAGCCGAGCGTACCACTCGACGTCATAATATCAAGTTTCTCAAGGTTCAATGGTCGCACCATTCTGAGAAGGAAGCAACTTGGGAAAGGGAGGATCGTCTTCGACTTGAGTATCCCACTTTTTTCCCAAAGGAACCTAAATCTCGGGACGAGATTCTTTTGAGTGGGGGTGAGTTGTCACACCCTAGCTAGTTCATGCATTAGAGTGTTGCAACATGTCTATTTTATTCAACAGAAACTTGAAATGGGGATGACAGAACTCCCAGCCCCCTCTGAAACGAACTAGGGCTTACTAAAAATAATTTCAATGAACCTGAAATGCCCTTCTAAAATGTCCATCATTTTTGTCTTGGTTCAGAACCTCTGCCAAAACTGGTGCACAATTTTCTAGGTCATCCAAAGGTCTTTGAATTAAATCATAAGTATTTGAGTTTGGGCATTTAAATTATATAAAATATTTCAAATGCTCAAATAATCCCAAACTAAAATGTTCGATGCTGGATATATTCCAGTTAGTGACCATAAGCAGTCTGGTGGTTTTTGGAGTTGCCTAGGTATTTTTAGAAAGTCCACAAAGTTACAGAAGAAATAGAAAACAGAAATAAAAGAGAGAGAGAGAGAGGGAACTAACCTGGCAGCCCACCAGCCAGCCCACCAGCCAGCCCACCTAGCCGGCCCAGCCCAGCAGCCGCTCCAGCAAGCTGCTTGCCTTCGCCAGGCAGGCAGGCAGGTGCTCGACGGCGGCACCAGCGCGGGCCACGCAGCTGCCCGTCGCCCTGCTTCCTCCCCTCGCCGCCCTGCTGTTCGGTACGACCTCCACATCGCGCCCCGAACCCCGTGGACACATCCATTCTCCCCCTGCCTCTCTCCCTCGCTCTCCCGCGCCATGGCCGACGCTGCCGCGCCCGCACCGCCGTGAAACTCGCGCTCTTCGTCGTCCCTGCATCGCGCCACCGTGTCCAAGAGCTCCGCCGCCCTCCTCTTCTTCGAGCTAGCCAAGCCCCGAGCGCTCGCTTGCCCCGAGGCCTCTGCACCGACCTCGCCTGACTCCTCCATCGCCGGAGATCCCCTTCGCCGTCGCTGCCGCACCAGCTCGTCCCCGACCGCGCCGTCTGCTTCCTCGAGACCGCCGTGAGCCCAGCTACCTTTCCCCGATTTCGTTTCTCGCTCTCGTGCACCATAGCGAGCACATGAAGCTTCACCGCACGCGCCACCGCCGAGCTCGTCGCCGACGTGACTCCGGCAACCCACCGGCCGCACCACCATGTCCAACACACTCACTACGTCCCCAGGAGCCCAACGCACCTCACCACGAGCCTCGCCATGTCCCGTAGCCTCGGATTCAACCTCACCCGAACTCTGGCGACCGCCAAGGTCGTCGCCGGCAGCGTTTCCGGCCACCCCGAGCTCAACCACCACCACCAAGAGCTGCGGCTTGCTCCCAGCTACGCGTAGACGCCCTCCGCCGCTCATTTGGTCACCGGAACACACTAATGCACTCTCGCCGCCGTGTTCGGCCTCGCCGGCGGCTAAACGCCGGCAAGTTGACCCCGCTGACCCTCGTTTGACCATGGGTGGGCCCAGTTTGACCCCCTGCGTCAATGACAGGTGGGGCCCAACCCTGTTAACTAATTAGGATTAGTATTAACTAATAATTAGTTAAACTAATTACACTGACACACGGGACCGACTAGTCAGGTTTGACCTGGACTGTTCCGTTGACCACTGACGTCATCCTGACGTAATGCTGACGTAGTAATTTATTTACTGGAATTATTTATACACAGGAAATTCTAGGAAATACCACAAACTTCAAAAAATCATAGAAATTAATCTGTAGCTCCAAATGCAAAGTGTTATATATGAAAAATGATCAGAAAAATCCAATCTATCCATCTGTATAGGTTTCATGCATGTTTAAGAAAGCTAACCTGATGTTTAGTGCAGAACAATATAAAGCACTTAAAAGGGTCATTTATGAGTTTGAAACTTGAATCTTTGATTCAAAATGGTTCAAACCCATCTGGTCTTAGTTGCATTAGCCCAATACACTCATTTTGCCATGTATCATGCATGCATCATATTGTTGCATATTGTTTGGTGATGTTTGTGTACCGGTGCTCTCTGCGGCAGGTTCTGTCCCCGAGGAGTACCGTGATTACCCCAACGAAGAACAATATCAGTGCACCGACCCATCAGGCAAGCAACCAACCATTTGATCATATCGATACAATCCCATGTTCTCGCTTCTACTCTCTTTTACTGCATTAAGACAACGCGATTCAAACTGCTGTGTGCTACGGTAGTTGAACCCATTTCCTCTGCATGACCTGTCATTGCCACAGTAACTAGATGAAACCCAGTAGCATGTGTAGGAGTTGATTGAGCCATGTGTATGTGTTGTTCCTACCTTGCTATACCTGCTATGCTTAGAGTCGTGTTAGGTCTGGTTCATCTGGGTGATGGGCTAGAGTGAAATGATCATGCCGGTAATGAGAGTAATGTGTTGAACACGATTTGGTAAAGGTATCGATGAGAGGCCATGTAGGAGTACATGGTGGGTTGTTTCATTGAAGCCGTCCATAAGCACTGAGATATGTATGTGTGATTTAAGATTCAGCTACTACCATGCATTGGGCCCGAAACCAATGGACCCTCTCGGCTTCTTATTCACCCTAGTCCTCTGTCCAGGAGTTGCAAGTAGTTTCTGGTGTTTGTAGCTTACTGGAGGCCGTGGACAGCGCTGACCCGCGGGGTGGGCTGTGATGCGGTAGGTACGTGGTCGGGTACACCGGGCACCCGTTAGGTGTCTCAGAACCCTGTACCCATCGTTCGGGGCCGTATGTGGAAACCTCGGCCGGACTCCCTGCGGATGGAACCTGAATAGGCGATAAACCTGGACTAGAGACTTAGGTGTTTAGGTAGGTCGTGGCCGACACCCACGTTGGGCTTCCTCTTGAAGGTTGCCGAGTACATGTCGTGTAAACGGCGGTAAGTGGTGAGAGCGTGTATGAAGAAGTACACCCCTGCAGGGTTAACATCATCTATTCGAATAGCCGCGTCCGCGGTAAAGGACTACTTGGTTGCCTATACAGTTCATAGACAAGTAAATGGATACTCCTAAAAGCCTCAAGATAAGCGTGAGTGCCGAGGATGGCTCTTCCATGGGATGACGGAGGTGGATCCTCGGTGGTGTATTGAAGTGGTGAGTAGTGGACTCGAGTGCGCAAAACCTTTTCAAGTTGGAGTCTCGTAGGATAGTTTAGCCAAGAGTCAAAGCTGGCTTGCTGCAATAACCCCACCAACCCTTCTTGATAATGTGCATGTATGTAGGGTCTGTTGTAAGTCTTGCTGAGTACCTTTGTACTCATGTTGCTTTAATTTACATTTTATAGAAGATGCTACAACCCCTTATGACGGGTTCTTCATAGACGTTGACATCGATGAGTAGACTGAGGCCCAGGTGGTGATCCTGAGCTTGTGAAGGACCATGTAGTACAGCTAGGCTTACCCAAGCCTCTTTTATTTTACTAGTTGTTTGTACTCAGACAAGTTACTTCCGCTGTTGGCTTGTATGTCTGTATGACTTGAATGCTGGGTCGTGTGACCCGTACTTGTGTGTATGATATGTATGGCTCTCTGAGCCTCTAAATAAAGTACTTGTATTGTAGAGTCATGTTGTGATGCCTTGTTGTATTTGCACATATCGAGCATATTGTGTGTATGATTGAAATGCTTGGTATGTGTGGGATCTGACTATCTAGTTGTTTACCCTTAGTAGCCTCTCTTACCGGGAAATGTCTCCTAGTGCTTCCACTGAGCCATGGTAGCTTGCTACTGCTCCGGAGCACTTAGGCTGGCCGGCATGTGTCCTTCTTCGTTCCTGTGTCTGTCCCTTCGGGGAAATGTCACGCGATGGATACCGGAGTCCTGTTAGCCCGCTAGAGCCTGGTTTACCGAGTCCTGCTAGCCCAGCGCTACAGCCCGGATTCACTCGTTGATGAGCGACACGTTCGATGCTGGGTCATGGATGCCTGTCCCTGTAAGTTTGTGCCACTTTGGGTTCACGACTAGCCATGTCATGCCGGGCTCCTTATCATATGGATGCTAGCAACACTATCATATACGTGTGCCAAAAGGCGCAAACGGTCCCGGGCAAAGGTAAGGCGACACCCGTGGGAATACTGTGCGTGAGGCCGCAAAGTGATATGAGGTGTTACATGCTAGATCGATGTGGCATTGAGTCGGGGTCCTGATAGCGTTGGCATCAGAGCCGGACTGCCTGTAGGTTCTCCAAGCCAAACTGGTCGATGTTGAGTCTAGTAATGCTTTAGTTATATGTAGGGGAATTGATTGTGGGATGGAACGTAAGGCTCTTTTTACTCCTTTACCTCATGGCATTCTGATCTGAGTCAGTCTATTCTTCCACCGGGGGTTAAGGAATTAGGATCTCTTCTCTCTATCAGGTTCACGTGTTACTAATCAGTAGTACCTTATAGGTTTGATGGATACAAGCCTAGTTCAGTTCTACTACCCCATTATGTTGCTAAGATGGACCCAGAACCTTGATATGATGTTGTTGAGTGTCTATGCAATTCTTTGCAAAATGTCTCAAAATCCTTTTGAGCATTTATAGCCGTTATGCTGTCCAAATTCTGCTAGAAATTCTAATGCCTTTGTATTATATCATGTTCCAGATGGCTTCCCGTCCTCAGAATCAAGTGGTTCGCCTGACTCGATACCTAGATGTACCCGGCCATACTGCCATGTTGGTTCGGGTAATGACTGAGGCTGGATACCGTTGGTATCCGGAGTACACGGTCGAAGAGCAATTCCGAGACTTTAATCAAAGTCAATATTTCTGCACTGTCAGGATATTTCCTTCTTATCCTGGATCTACCGAGCCCCTCCACTGTTCCTATGGACTCAGGGTTACTATTGAGATGGCTGTGGAGGATGCTGCCTACTCTATGATGACCATCATGCGAGTCAGGACTGGCTTACTTCAGAACACCGACTTCCGATATATGCCAGCTTCACTCCCGGGAGCACAAGGGTATCTCCAGGCTATCTATGCTGACTCCACTCAGGAGGACTCACTAACCCGCACCACTGCACAGTTGCTTGAGGACAAGGACCGTGAAAATCGGGCCTTGAGACTAGAGCTTTTCAATACCCGTGCGGATCTTTGGGCCACTTTGACTCGATTTGCACCGGCTATGCAAGCTGGATATATGGATACAAGGGATCTGTATCCTGTGAGATCTGCTCTGCCAGACATGATGGATTGGCGTGATGTGGGAGGCATCACCCCACCCCATGGTCCCCGTAGGCCACCGTTTGTTGTTCCAAGACCTCATCCTAGCCCCTATGGTCCACAAGCTCCATGGGACCGTCTGTTTCCGGATGATCACGTTGAGCTTCCAGGCTATGGAGGTGACTTCTACGAGGACTACTACGGAGCTGTCTGAGTTAGTAGTAGTATCACTAGTAATGTAATAGTTATATCGTCCACCGTCCTGCGTGACTCATGGGATATGACTTAGTGTGTACCACTTTCCGGAGGTGTAGAAAAATAATGTATAGGAGCTTGGGATGCCTCCGATGAGATGTAATCTTCCTTTCACTGTAGTTGTACTCCGTTTGGTCTTGTACTAAACCTTGTATGGTGTGTATGATGATGGAATAAATGTAGCAGTTTCTATATTTACCATGTCATACGGATGATCATCTTGCATTCCGAGATATTCTTTACATTCTGCATTTCTATGTCAGAATCTTGTCATCCTGGACTAAACCATTGTCTTGTTTTCCTAGGATGGTTAATACCCGCAACAACCCTGCTCCCCCAGAGCAGGCCGAAGGCAGTAGAGTTGGGGAAGCAAACCTGCCTCACCCTCCTTCTCTGGCCGAGGTTATGCTGGAGGCTGAGAGAAACAAGCGGGAGACCGACCATTTGTTAGAGCGCATCGAGCAGAACACAACACAGCATTAGAGGAATAACTTGGTGTCGCTCAGTGACTTCATGAAGTTACATCCACCAACCTTCCACCACTCAGTCGAGCCTCTCGACACCGATGACTGGCTTCGCAGTATTACTCACAAGCTACGCTCTGCACTCGTAGCTGAGGCTGATAAGTTCCAGAAGTATACGTTTGATACAGATTACTACAGACTGTTCTGTTTTTGACAGATTCTGTCTTCTATGTGTTGTTTGCTTATTTTGATGAATCTATGAGTAGTATCATAGGGTATGGACCATAGAGAAGTTGGAATACCGTAGATATTACACCAATATGAATTTAGAATGAGTTCACAACAGTACCTAAGTGGTGGTTTTATTTTCTTATACTAACGGAGCTTACGAGTTTTCTGTTGAGTTTTGTGTTGTGAAGTTTTAAAGTTTTGGGTAATGTTTCAATGGGCTATGGAATAAGGAGTGGCAACATCCTAAGCTTGGGGATGCCCAAGGAACCCCAAGGTAATATTCAAGGACAACCAAGAGCCTAAGCTTGGGGATGCCCCGGAAGGCATCCCCTCTTTCGTCTTCGTTCATCGGTAACTTTACTTGGAGCTATATTTTTATTGACCACATGATATGTGTTTTGCTTGGTGCGTCATTTTATTTTGTTAGTATTTGCTTTCTGTTATTTAGAATAATGTTTTTCATCTATATTTTCAATAAAAATGTCAAGGATGCCTTTACCATGCTTATTTTGCATGTATACATGTTGCTGTTTCAAAACTGAAGGTTTACCACTGTTGTAAAAATTCCCTAGAAAAGTCAGTGAATGATATAATATTGAAACTTTTTGCATATTGAGATCTGATAAATCTTCTAAAGTGTAGTATTTTTCTCATAATTTTTGGAGTTAGGGAAGTATGATGAATCTTGCATTCTTTATAGACTATACTGTTTTGGCAGATTGCTGTTATGTTTGCATTGTTTGCATATGTTTGCTTGTTTAATGATTCTATTTGAGGATAGGAGTATTAAATATGCATAGACATTTAGTATGCAATGTTGAATAATAATTTTAGTGATTTGTTATAGTAGAAAATGATAAGGTTTTTGCATTGGTTTATACTAACTTACCTCATGAGTTCTTGTTGAGTTTGTTGTGGATGAAGTTTTTGAGATTTAGGGAAACCGTGATATAAAAGGAATTAAGGAGACACAAAAGCTCAAGCTTTGGGATGCCCAAGGCACCCCAATATAATATTTCAAGAAGTCTCAAGCATCCAAGCTTGGGGATGCCCCGTTAGGCATCCCACCTTTCTTCTTCAACAACTATCGGTTAGTATCGGTTGAACCTAAGTTTTTGCTTCTTCACATGAGTTGTGCTATTCTTGCATTGTCGTTTTGTTTTGCTTTGCTTGCTGTTTGAATAAAATACCAAGATCTGAAATTCTTAAATGAGAGAGTGTCTTCACATAGTTGCATAATTATTTAACTACTCGTTGATCTTCACTTATATCTTGTTGGAGTAGTTTGTCATTTACTCATGTGCTTCACTTATATCCTATGAGTAAATGGTTGAATGAGTTGAATGTCATAAATCTGGAATTATATCTCTCTCATTTGCTTATCCCATGGGGAATAATGACTTAACATCTAAGAAGTAGAGGTTGTAAATTTATTGAAGGTCAGCAAGCATTATATTGGTCATTTGAACAATTCATGAAAGAATATTGAAGGAAGAGAGATTTCACATATAAATATACTATCTTGGACACATTTTATAATTGTGAGCACTCATTAAGTATGACATGCTAAAGAGTTCATGTTGTACAAGGAAGACAATGTAATGGGTTATGTTTTCTCACATCTCAGTTAAAGTATATTGTCATGGGTCATTCAAACATGTTGAGCTTGCCTTTCCCCCTCATGCTAGCCAAAATTCCTTGCACCAAGTAGAGATACTACTTGTGCTTCCAAATATCCTTAAACCCAGTTTTTGCCATGAGGGTCCACCATACATACCTATGGATTGAGTAAGATCCTTCAAGTAAGTTGTCATCGGTGCATGCAATAAAAATTGCTCTCTAAATATGTATGACTTATTAGTGTGAAGAAAATAAGCTTTATACGATCTTGTTATGGAAGCAATAAAAGCAACGAACTGCATAATAAAGGTCCATATACAAGTGGCAATATAAAGTGACGTTCTTTTGTACTAAGATTTTGTGCACCAACCATAAAAGCGCATGACAACCTCTGCTTCCCTTTGCGAAGGGCCTATCTTTTACCTTATGTCTTTTACTTTTATGCAAGAGTCAAGGTGATCTTCACCTTTCCCTTTTTCATTTTATCCTTTGGCAAGCACCTCGTGTTGGAAAGATCTTGATATATATATATATGTATATATATATATATCCAATTGGATGTAAGTTAGCCTGAACTATTATTGTTGACATCACCCAAAGGTGAATACGTTGGGAGGCAACACTATAAGCCCCTATCTTTCTCAGTATCCGATTAAAACTTCATAACCATAAGTATTGCCTGAGTGTTAGCAATTGTAGAAGACTATATGATAGTTGAGTATGTGGAGTTTGCTAAATCAAAGCTTTGACATAGACCCTTCCCGAAAATAAGATGAATTGCAATTGTTTGATGACTCAGAACAAAGTTTGCTAGTTTTCAAGAAAGTTTATGATCTATGCTTTAACATGTGAATAGCTTGTTACTTGATCTTGAGAAGTTTTATGAGATGAACTACTGTTATGACATATAAACATGCTAGAAAAGGTGATTGAAATTATCATTGATCAAACTTGTGCACCTGCTAGCATTCACACTTCATAAGTTCTTTCTTTTATTATTTACCTACTCAAGGACGAGCAGGAATTAAGCTTGGGGATGCTGATACGTCTCCAATATATCTATAATTTATGAAGCATTCATGCTATTATATTATCTGTTTTGAATGATTATGGGCTTTATTATACAATTTTATATTACTTTTGGGACTAACCTATTAACCGGAGGCACGGCCCATATTGCTGTTTTCTTGCCTATTTCAGTGTTTCGAAGAAAAGGAATATCAGACGGAGTCCAAACGGAATGAAACCTTCGGGAAACTTATTTTTGGAACAGAAGCAATCCAGGGAACTTGGAGTACAAGCGAGGGAAGCTTCAAGGTGGCCACGATGGTGGGGGCGCGCCCCCTGTCTCGTGGGCCCCTCGAGCATCCCCCGACTTACTTCTTTCACCTATATATTCCCATATACCCTAAACACAACAGAGAAGAAGATAGATAGGGAGTTCCGCCGCCGCAAGCGTCTGTAGCCACCAAAAACCAATCGGGACCCTGTTCCAGCACCTTGCCGGAGAGGGGATCCCTCACCGGTGACCATCTTCATCATCCTGGCGCTATCCATGACGAGGAGGGAGTAGTTCACCCTCGGGCTTGAGGGTATGTACCAGTAGCTATGTGTTTGATCTCTCTCTCTCTCTCTCTCTCTCTCTCGTGTTCTCTCTATGACACGATCTTGATGTATCGCGAGCTTTGCTATTATAGTTGGATCTTATGATGTTTCTCCCCCTCTACTCTCTTGTAATGGATTGAGTTTTCCCTTTGAAGTTATCTTATCAGATTGAGTCTTTAAGGATTTGAGAACACTTGATGTACGTTTTACGTGCTTATCTGTGGTGACAATGGGATATTCATGTGATCCACTTGATGTATGTTTTGGTGATCAACTTGCGGGTTCCGCGCATGAACCTATGCATATCGTATAATCATGCCCACGGATACTTGAGGTGACAATGGAGTATCTAGGTGACATTAGGGTTTTGGTTGATTTGTATCTTAAGGTGTTATTCTAGTAAGAATTCTATGATAGATTGAACGGAAAGAATAGCTTCATGTTAGTTTACTACGGACTCTTGAATAGATAGATCAAAAAGGATAACTTTGAGGTGGTTTCCTATCCTACCATAATCTCTTCGTTTGTTCTCCGCTATTAGTGGCTTTGGAGTGACTCTTTGTTGCATGTTGAGGGATAGTTATATGATCCAATTATGTTATTATTGTTGAGAGAACTTGCACTAGTGAAAGTATGAACGTTAGTCCTTATTTCCTATCATTGCAATACCGTTTACGCTCACTTTTATCGCTTGCTACCTTGCTGTTTTTATAATTTCAGATTACAAATACCTTTATCTACTATCCATATTGCACTTGTATCACCATCTCTTCGCCGAACTAGTGCACCTATACAATTTACCATTGTATGGGTGTGTTGGGGACACAAGAGACCCTTTGCTATTTGGTTGCAGGGTTGTTTGAGAGAGACCATCTTCATCCTATGCCTCCCAGGGATTGATAAACCTTAGGTCATCCACTTGAGGGAAATTTGCTACTATCCTACAAACCTCTGCACTTGGAGGCCCAACAACGTCTGCAAGAAGAAGGTTGTATAGTAGACATCATCTATCTCTATAGATCTTGATGCCCAATACATAAGTAGCTTTACCGAGGTCTTTTATTGAAAAATACTTATTCAAGTATCCATTTATGCTATCCAGAAATTCTATATCATTTCCAATCAACAATATGTCAGCTACATATAATATTAGAAATGCTATAGAGCTCCCACTCACTTTCTTGTAAATACAGGCTTCTCTGAAAGTCTGTATAAAACCATATGCTTTGATCACCTCATCAAAGCGTATATTCCAACTCCGAGATGCTTGCACCAGTCGATAGATGGATCACTGGAGGTTGCACACTTTGTTAGCACCTTTAGGATTGACAAAACCTTCTGGTTGCATCATATACAACTCTTCTTTAAGAAATATCCATTTAAGTGCAGTTTTGACATCCATTTGCCAGATTTCATAAAATTTGGCAATTGCTAACATGATTCGGACGGACTTAAGCATTGCTACATTGAGAAAGTCTCATCGTAGTCAACCCCTTGAACTTGTTAAAAAAACCTTTTGCGACAAGTCGAGCTTTGTAGACAGTAACATTAACATCAGCATTAGTCTTCTTCTTGAAGATCCATTTATTCTCTATGGTCGCCAATCATCGGGCAAATCCACAAAAGTCCACACTATGTTCTCATACATGGATCCTATCTCAGATTTCATGGCCTCAAGCCATTTATTAGAATCTGACCTCATCATAACTTCTTCATAGTTTGTAGGTTCTCCATGGTCTAGTAACATGACTTCCAGAATAGGATTACCGTATCACTCTGGTGTCAATCATGTTATGGTTGACCTATGAGGTTCGGTAGTAACTTGATATGAAGTTTCATGGTCATCATCATTAGCTTCCTCTCTAGTTGGTGTAGGCATCATGGGTACGGATTTCTCGGATGAGCTACTTTCCAAATTGAGAGAAGGTACAATAACCTCATCAAGTTCTACTTTCCTCTCACTCACTTCTTTCGAGAGAAAACCCTTCTCTAGAAAGGTTCCATTCTTGGCAACAAAGATCTTGCATTTGGATCTATGGTAGAAGGTGTACCCAATTGTTTCCTTAGGGTATCCTATGAAGACGCACTTCTCCGATTTGGGTTCGAGCTTATCAGGCTGAAGCCTTTTGACATAAGTTTTGCAACCCCAAACTTTAAGAAACGATAGCTTAGGTTTATTGCCAAACCACAATTCATACAGTGTCGTCTAAATGGATTTAGACGGTGCCCTATTTAACTGAATGCATCTGTCTCTAATGCATAACCCCAAAACGATAGTGGTAAATCGGTAAGAGACATCATAGATCGCACCATATCTAATAAAGTAAGGTTACGATGTTCGAACACACCATTACGCTGTGGTGTTCCAGGTGGCGTGAGTTGTGAAACTATTCCACATTGTTTTAAATGAAGGCCAAACTCGTAACTCAAATATTCGCCTCCGCTATCAGATCGTAGAAACTTTATTTTCTTGTTACAATGATTCTCCACTTCACTTTGGAACTATTTGAACTTTTCAAATGTTTCAGACTTGTGTTTCATTAAGTAGATATACCCATATCTGCTCAAATCATCTCTGAAGATCAGAAAATAATGATACCCGCTGAGGGAGTCCTGGATAAGGGGGGTATCCGGATAGCCGGACTATATACTTTGGTCAGACTGCTGGACTATGAAGATGCAAGACTGAAGACTTCGTCCCGTGTCCAGATGGGACTCTCCTTTGCGTGGAAGGAAAGCTTGGCGATTCGGATGATAGATCTCCTTCTCTGTAACCAACTCTGTGTAACCCTAGCCCCCTCCGGTGTCTATATAAACCGGAGGGTTTAGTCCGTAGGACGACAACAATCATACCATAGGCTAGCTTCTAGGGTTTAGCCTCTATGATCTCGTGGTAGATCAACTCTTGTAATACTCATATCATCAAGATCAATCAAGCAGGAAGTAGGGTATTACCTCCATCGAGAGGGCCCGAACCTGGGTAAAACATCGTGTCCCCAGTCTCCTGTTACCATTAGCCTTAGACGCACAGTTCGGGACCCCCTACCCGAGATCCGCCGGTTTTTACATCGACATTGGTGCTTTCATTGAGAGTTCCTCCGTGTCGTCGCTGTAAGGCTCGATGGCTCCCTCAACCTTCAACAACACAGTCCAGGGCGAGACTTTTTTCCCCGGACAGATCTTCGTGTTCGGTGGCTTCGCACTGCGGGCCAACTCGCTTGGCCATTTGGAGCAGATCGACAGCTACGCCCCTGGCCATCAGGTCAGATTCGGCAACTTGTATTATACGGCCGATATCCATGGAGACCTTATCTTCGATGGATTCAGGCCCATATCGGCAGTGCCAAACGGTCATGACAAGCACGACTTAAATCTGCTGTCGGACAGTGCTCGGGATATCGCCTCTACAGCTGCTCCGGACCTAAATCCGGGGCAGATTGCGTCGTCTGAGGACGGGTGGATGGACCCCGCCATGAAGGCTGCATACTCTTTGGCGGTAGAGCCGAACACAGACTCCGTCGTTAAGGGGATCTGCATCACCGGACCCCCGGACCTGTGTCCGGACGTGGGTTCTGAACCACGCGCACCCGGGCCCATCGAGTCCGATTGGGATCCAATAATGGAGTTCACCGCCGCGGATATCTTTCAGCACTGCCCCCTTGGCGATGTGCTAAATTCATTAAGGTCTCTCTCTCTGTCAGGAGATTCCTGGCCGAACTATGTTCGGCTCGAGTGGGAAGCAGGCGACGAAGAAATTCGTTAGCCACCCACCACCCACTTCATAGCCACGATTGATGATTTGACCGATGTGCTTGACTTCGACTCCAAAGACATCGATGGTATAGACGACGATGCAGGAGAAGAACAGGAACCACCGCCCACAGGGCGCTGGACCGCCACCTCTTCATATGATATATATATGGTGGACACCCCCAAAGAAAACAATGGCGATGAGGCAACAGAAGATAACACATCAGGGAAGAAGTCAAAAGATGGGCATCATCGGCGCCGCTCTAAGCCCTGCCACAGCAATACCGGCACAGGAAAAGAAAACCCAGATGGTGCCAAAGAGGAATACAATCCTGATCAGCCAACCTTTGAACAAGCCGAACAGGAACACGGGCAGGTCAGCCCCGAGGAACAGGCGACAGACGGATACATGGAGGATGACAACTATATTCCTCCCTCCGAAGACGAGGTGAGCCTCGGCGATGATGAATTCGGCATACCCGAAGATCCAATAGAGCAGGAGCACTTTAAGTGCCGGCTTATAGCCACTGCAAGAAGCCTGAAAAAGAAGCAGTAGCAGCTCCAAGCTGATCAAGATCTGCTCGCAGACAGATGGATCGAGGTCCTGGCGGCCGAGGAATACGGACTCGAGCCCCCCACTAAGGGTTACCCAAAGCACAAGTTGCTACCTCACCTAGAGGAAAAGGCCGTAGAGCCTCCACTACCAGCACAAGACAAGGCTGATCGGCCACCTCATGGTCGGGATAAAACGGTATATCAGACTGAATACCAGCCCGCACCCCCACGCCAGTTCATTATGGTCTGGGGCAATACGCAGGACCTGCGAGACATATTGGAAAACAAAGCAGGACAACCAAGATCGATCTACGGATCATGGGGGCGCGCCACAGCACATGACGGTGATCGTCATGCCACATACACTAATAATAAGTCCGGCCGGGCCGAACATAACCGACCAGACTTAGTCGGACTACGTCGCAACATAGCCCGGCACAAAGGCGCCGCACACCCCCTTTGCTTCACTGATGAAGTAATGGATCACGAATTCCCAGAAGGGTTTAAACCCATAAATATCGATTCATACGATGGCACAACAGACCCCGTGGTATGGATCGAAGATTTCTTCTCCACATTCACATGGCTCGCAGTGATGATCTACATGACATCAAGTATCTCCCCCTCAAGCTTAAAGGACCAGCCAAACATTGGTTGAATAGCCTGCCGGCGAACTCCATCGATAGTTGGGAGAATCTTGAGGACGCATTCCTCGACAACTTCCAAGGCACTTACGCGCGACCACCAGATGCTGATGACTTAAGTCACATTACCCAACAACACGGAGAGTTAGCGAGAAATTCTGGACTCAGTTCCTAACTAAAAAGAACCAAATTGTCGACTGTCCGGACGCCGAGGCCTTGGCGGCCTTTAAGCATAATATCCGCGACGAGTGGCTCGCCCGACACCTCGGCCAAGAAAAACCGAAGTCCATGGCGGCCCTCACGACACTCATGACCCGCTTTTGCATGGGCGAGGACAGCTGGCTGGCTCGCAGTAGCACCACGCTAAGAAACTCCGGCACTTCACACGTCCGCGACAGAAAGCCATGGCGCAATAGACTTAAGCTTCAGAATAATGGTGACAACACCGAAGATACGGCAGTCAATGCGGGATTCACCAACTCAAAATACGGTCAGCGGAAAAAGCCGTTCAAAAGAAACAATCCGGGATCGTCCTGTCTGGACCGCATACTCGACCGCTCGTGCCAGATTCACGGCACCCCCAACAAACCAACCAATCACACTAATAGAGATTGCTGGGTGTTCAAATAGGCCAGCAAGTTGAATGCCGAAAACAAGGACAAGGGGCTGCACAACGATGATGACG